>NC_083340.1:136506713-136813999 GCF_019175385.1 Lycium barbarum | reverse complement strand
TTGTCTTTCTATGAGCCGAGGGTCTCCCGGAAACAGCCTCTCTACCTGGCCAAGGTAGAGGTAAGGTCCACGTACATATTACTCTCCCCAGACCCCACTTGCGGGATTACACTGGGTATGTTGTTGTTCTTGTAATTAAATCCCTTCTTGGTTTTGAGAGACATCATATATATTGGACCAACTTTTAGAGGCTAAAACATCAATTATTTTGGACTGGAGGTAGTAAATAAATAAGAAGATTGCAGACACAATTGATACCACAGATCTATGAAACAAACTGCAGACTAGATCGAGTTTGAAGAAAAGCCTCACCAAGTTTTGTTCCAACAAGAACTATTGGGACACCAGGAGCATAGTGCTTCAACTCAGGAATCCACTGAAAACAACCAATAAAAATAGTAAAATTTTCATGTACAGAACAATAAATTAGAAAGAACACTAAACGAGGAGAAATACATAATGAAACACTAACCTTCTTGGAGACATTTTCATAGTTGGCTTTACTTATGAGAGAGAATGCCAAAATGAAAACATCGGCCCCACGATAACTCAGAGGTCTTAATCTATTGTAATCCTCATGTCCTGTTAAAGATTTAATGATGTCAGGGTCATAACAATTTGGACAGCTCACAGGTTTGCACTATAGGTATATGCATTGAACACATTACCATGTTACAGTTATCAGAAGCTTCAAGCAATAAATGTCACGCAAATAAATAATTACCAGCAGTATCCCACAACCCTAGATTGACAGTGGCTCCATTGACAACTACAGTTGCACTGAAATTGTCGAACACAGTGGGCACATAATCCTATCAAACAATTGCATGAATGAGGGAAGAGCAATTGATGTTAAATTAGGGAAAGATGAAGGGACTACTTCTCGGAATATAAAAACTTAGATATTTCAATTGACAAACAAAAAAGAGTAGACTCTATGCATGTAAAGTCATATGTGATAATACAACATTTTCCCTCAAAACCACAAAAGATGTAAATGCATCAAAGAGCAAACACCAGACAATCCGATATAATTATCACCAAGTTCATATTGAAGTAAATTCAATGTCTTCTCTTCCTTACATTTAAGGCTAATTATGAAAAATTTATTTAGAAGGGACATGTGATGAATTTTGTAAGAAATAACTCAATATTCTTATAAAAGTATAGCATAACAAAACAAACATGTAAACCAAGAAATATTTGTGTAAAAATGTCGAAAAAGGTAAAATTTAGCTCGTAACAAGATATTAAAGCAACAGGTCATGCAAACCAAGTAATTTATCCAAAAGATGGAAACTGGGTCCCATTTAGCTCACGACAAGATATTAAAGAAACCAGTCAGGCTTGTAAGTGGAGAAGGGCAAAAAGGCGGATCCATCATCCATTGAGTTTCAAAGCTGGAAATACAAACAAAACATGGAAACCAAGAAATTTGTCCAAAAGATCAAAACAAGATAACGACTTAGCGCCGGACAAGATATTAGGCCAAACAGACCTTCAATAAGTAAAAAAACCAAAACACGCAGCAGGAACTTGTGGACATGCCTAAGCAAAAATTTGAGACACTCGAATTTCTTTTCAAAAACTGAATAAAGGCTAATAAGACACGCACTGTTTACATGATGTTTATCAGTATATATTCACTGTTGACACCCAATTTTGTCCCGCCTCTCTGCCAAAATACCTATTTTTAAGCTTCTAATATTTTTTGAAAAAAATAAAAATATATATATTATGTTTGCTATAATTATTAGCCTCTTATCAATACCGACATTTTATTATTCTATTATAATAATAATAATAATAATTATTATTATTATTATTGTTATTATTATTTATTAATATTATTATAATTCACAATTCTTATCATTTCGGCATTTTACCAGCTTACGCATTTATCTTTGCATAATTAAATAATAGTATTTATTTAGTGCGGATTTTCAAAGAAAAATAACATATATTATTACACGGCTATTATAACACCATATGATTTTATTACCCGAGTCTAATAATCACACATTTTGGTATTAAGCAATATTTTGTCACCCTCGGTATATCATTAATTAAATTAGGTCTTCTATTTAAATTTAGAAGACAAACTATTTCTTGCACTCGATCCGTATTTTGACTTATCGGACCCCAAACCAAAGTCCGATTAACCCCTAATATTTTTTGGACTAGTCCGTATCTCTTATCTCAATTTTTAGAATAATCTGTGTTTTAATTTATTAGCCTATTCTCTTAATACCCAGTCTAAAAAATTGACCCAGTCCATTTATGGACTGGGTCCGACCCATTTTCGTCCAAAAAGGGGGAAACCCTTAGGGCTTCCCCACATTTTCACCCGCCTCCTTCTTCACTTCCTTTCCTCTTTCTCTCTCGCCTCCCTCCACCTTTCCTCCGCTTTCCTCTTCTTCACCCGCCACCCATCGCCGTCTCCACCATCCCCTCCATCATCGCCTCCACCACACCACCATCTCCCCATCGTTCCCTTCCTCCCCTTCATCCTAAAACCTAGCCGCCACATCTCTCTGACACCACCCCCACTGCCACACCATTGATTCTCTCTCCACTCCTCACTGCCGCTCCACTATGTTTCTGACATCCCACTTCCTCCGCTCCACTCAACTTCACCACGTTACACCCACTCATCCTTGTTCCTCTGACACCTCCCGCGCCTCTCCCATACCGCTGCCATTTCCACTCACTTTGTCCCCCACGTTGACCACTGCCATCCACCACGCTTCTATTCCCTCCATCTTCGCTCGTCCCCGCCCCCCTCTCTCTCTCTTTCTTCAACACAAAACCTAAAAAATCCTATAAATAGTGGTGGAGTGGAATCGGGAGGAGGAGGGCAACGAAACCCCAAGAAAGTTCTTGAATCGCCAAATTTCCTCTAAAATATAGGTCTGTATTTGTTCCAGTTCCTCTTTTAAAAAACATCCGCTTTTAATTTTGCTATATATTGTCACAAAAAATATTAGATCCCATTCTGTTTTTCTTCGAGTGTTCGTTCGAATTCGAGCACCCACGAGTTCGAATTTCAAAGTGTTTCGAGTAGATATTGAGACCTTCGCCTCATTTCGCTGCACCCCCAAAAGGTCAGTGATCCTCATTCTCCCTTTGCTTCGGTTCTGTTCTATGTAAACTTGTGTAGTCTGATTAGTTTAGTTTCGTATTGATTTCCGATTTAGCATGAGGATTAGTTATTTTGCTAAGTATGTTTACTGATTCAGTTTGCCCTAGATATAAGAATCATATCATGTGTAGTTTAATTTGCCTTAATAAAGTTATATGTGTTAGCTTATTTGATTGTTGAGCATAATCAGATAAATAATGCTCTCTACCTTATCTAGTAGTTAGACCTGTACGGTATTCCTGGATTAGCTTAAGATCAGTAGGTCCTATATGATCATTCCACTCCGCTAAGCATGATTATGCATTAGTTATCATAGTCTTCTTTGTTTGGAATGCTTAGGTGTGGGTTTGCTTAGTATGATTATCTGATAGCTGGGATTAATTATGTTCCAGCCAACATGTTCATGTTGGTTTAGTTTATTTTACACAGTCGAGATGATGTGACTTGAGAATCATCAATTTCCAGACCCTATTGCTAGCATATATTTAACTAAATTTCGTGTCTTGATTATCTGAAGTATATTCTACAAGATCTGGGTATGTTGTTAATTCATTCCTGTGGCAAATATTGGTCCTTATCATGTGTCAGTAGTATAATGAGGTTGTATGTACGAAGTCGAATTGGGGTTTAGATATGCATATAGGAGTTTGAATCAAAATTCCTACTTGGCCTTCCAACATGTTTAGCTCATTGTTTGACTCCATCATCAGATTAGTATTGCGTTACTTTCCAATTTCACTTCAGCCTTGCTCTACAAACTTGTTTGTTTTGTGTCTATATAATTTCCCATTTTTGGCATGGCTTGGTTCAATTTAAAACTTGTCCATGACTGCCTGTGTTGCTTGTTTATAAGTTTGTATTTAGCTTGTTTGAATATGGCTGAATATTCATTATGGTTCATGTGCTAATATTTTGCATATGGTGTTATTTGGCTTTAGCCCATGTTGAAACACTATTTGGTTGATAATTATAGGTGTCATTCTTATCTAATATAGACAAGTGATATTGGACATCGACATGTTTGTCTCTATTACTTAAGATAATCCTGTGGTATGAATGGTAATCTTGATACACATACACTTTGCCCAGATTTGTCAAATAAGATTATAATTGATCTCTGCTTCACTGCTTAGGACAGTGTCTGTTTTAAACTTTAATATATCGACTGGTTGTGTAATTAATTGGTCATCATATTGTGTTTGCTGAATGTTGAAGCTGATCATTTGTTTCTCTGGTAGTCATCAGTTGGTATGAATGAGAGTAAAGAGTAAATGGGTTTGTCTATCTGAATATGCAACATTACAAGATGAATATTTTCGGGTGTTCATTACTCATATGCTCCCCTCATCTCAAAATACCCAGAATCGACTGATCTGTTCTCTTAGGATATTGATTTGCTTAGGCTGTCTAAATGTTTAGTCCTCTTTATTGAGAAAGACGAAAGGATATGTTTGTCGGTCCTAATCGAAAACTACGAGATATACGTACAACCTGTTGGTTCTACCATTTGTGAATACCTTTTATTTCACCTTTGTTTTGGGTCATTATCTGGCAGAGGGATTCAGAATCCTGCCCTGCTCATTGTGGTGATATGTTCATATGTGATATTAGATGATTCGTAAATCATTCATAATTTGAAAATCCTCCGTTACTGCTACCGCGATGCAGATTCTTCGTCTTCGCGCATTTGTAGTTAGTTTTGCAGTGGTCATTGGCTGTTGTATGATTGATTGGAATATTCCCAATATACCTATAAGTGCCTTTTTTTATATATGTTCATTTTGTTAAGGCAGCGAGGTGGTATATCCATGTTTATGTGAAGTATATTCCAAATATACGTACAATCTACCTGCATGGCTAACTTGTTTGGGTATATCTAATGTGTTTGACCTCGTTTATTCGATTATATCCTAATCCTTTTCCTTTTATTTTTGCATGACTATCGCGTATGAGTCCAAGCGACTCGTCATCTCCCGCATTCAGCGTCGGGCCAAGGCCCAACAAACTCTCCTTCCGCGTCAGCCCAAATCTGCAGCCTGCAGGAATAAAAATGCATTGGGCCGAGGCCCAAACGACAGAATATATAGCAGCATATATTCAAAAGAAATAAATGAATTTTGGGCCAAAGCCCAATAGCGTGAACGGATCACAACAGCAGCATATATTCAAAAGAAATAAATGAATTTTGGGCCAAAGCCCAATAGCGTGAACGGATCACAACAGCCTGTCTTAAAATGGGCTGAGCCCCATTTAAATTATCTCTTCTTCTATTTTTCTTGTGCACTTAATTTATATCATGTAACTAACTCTTTTTTTATTAGTTTGGATAAATCGTGATTAATTAGTAGGTTTAGTTTTAGTCGCGGGTAGTTAATTTAAGTGAGGTATTAACATTAGTTTCATAAGTACCACTCCTTCCTTTTCATGTTAAAATCCCTTACAATGTCTAATATTTATTATGTTTTAAAAAATCAATTTACAAAATAGGATGGTTATATACATATATATATATATATATATATATATATATATATATATATATATATATATATATATATGTATGTATGTATGTATGTATGTATATATATATGTATGTATGTATGTATGTATGTATATCAAGTAAAGAGAATCATTTTATTCTTATTACCTAAACATTTCAAAACGTCGTCAATATGCAAATATAAATTCAAGTATATTTATAAACAACTCTTCAAATTTGGAGTCAATCATGCATACTTTTAACTGGGCATAATTAGTAAGAAAATTCACTTCCTTTTGAATCCTATTATAAGTTCAGATTTTTTTTTTTTTTTTTTTACTTTGCTACATTCACGTTATATTTTCTACAAGTCTTATTTTAAATAATAGTTACTATACTTCATATGAAATCTTAGCAACATTTTAAGCTTTATCTAAACAACATCTAAAATTCTCTTTTATGCAAACTATCTTTTCATAAGTTTTCATTTCCAAAATTAGCATTTCATTTAAAGCCGTAGTAATATTTATGAGTTTATTTAAAATAACATTTAAAGTCCTCTTTTGTGTAAATCTTATTCCAACTAACATTATTTTCTTTTAAAAACTTCAGCAATATTTTAAAGTCATTTTCTAAATTTTATATTTAATTTTAATTAATTAACCTAAGTTGGTCGGATAACCGTAAGTTAACGGATTCTAAAGGATGCCTAACCCCTTCCCTTTAGGATAATATAGAGCCCTTACCTAGAATTACACTGGTTAAGCAGACTATTAACTGAGGTTTAGTTTTAACTTTGCCTTAGTTAACCTCTAGGTGTCCTAATTCACCGTTAAATTAATTAGGTGGCGACTCCTTAAAACAAAATAAACGGGAATCACCAATACGTCATACTCCTTAAATCAACCCGGTTAAAATGGGGTGTGACAGCTTGGCGACTCCGCTGGGGACTTTAGGCTTTTAACCATAACAACTTAGGTTATTAAATGATTTGTTGGATGCTTTGTTTGTTCTGCTTTATCTTGCCTATATTGTTGCTTTCTATGCTTTTAAGTTTTTTTTATTGTTCCATTCCTTATGTGCATTTTCTATGTAATATGTATATTACTGCTTTCCTTAAATTGGCATTCCGCTCATATTTCTTCCACTCCTGGAAAACTCACACATATCCACACACTTAAAACGGCTTCGCAGTTTGCGCCCGTGCACTACTAAATTTCCCTTTAGTTGGATTAGTCTTGTGGATTTAGTCGATCGGCGGTGCAGTCGACGGCCACGGACTTTCCACTCCCAAGTTGTCCGTTTGGGAGAGCCTTGTGTCATAGAAAAACCACTCTTAGTCTACCTAGGGTAGAGCGAAACCAAAACCTTGTAAGGACATGCATCATTTTAAACCTAGGAAGCTTAATACCCTTGGTGTATTAAGTTCATTAGTCAGCCTTACCAAATGTCCAAATGAGTCTATGACTCTAAGTGACACTACTCACTATCTATGTGCATTATTTGAAGGACAAATATGTGGAATATGTGGACCTAATACTCTATAGATAAATATTTCAAGGAAACTGACATTTTGTTGCAGGTTGCCGTGGAGCATTAATTAATGCCGGAGGTTGAAGACAATCAAAGGAAATTAGTGAAGTTGAAGTATTAGATATCTTAGGTTGATTTTGAGATGTATTATTGGCATGTAATAATTTTTATTCTTGCAAATTACTTTTAGGAGGAGTTGTGGAATGATACATAAAAGACATGTTTGTCCTTCAAATATTCGTTAGGCCTACCTCTGGCATAAAGAGGTCCCTTGCATTATAAAACGCGATGTATTATGCGCAATAATGTGTTTATATGCAATAATATGTCCTTACCGTATACTGACTCATTTTCTTTTTTTCTTTTTCTTGTTTTATCTTTTTTCTTTTTAAAATTTATTTTCAAAATAAAAGGTTGACTTGTGCTAAAAGGGAACTGGCGGAGCATCCATATTTCACACGGTCTAAAGCCAAGAAATCAGATTCTGACTCATCACTAATCACCTGGTTAACTAAAAGGACTCGTTCTAAAATGGAGCAAAGTTTGATCAATGCAACCACTTCATCTGAGCCATCTCTTAGTTTACCAATCACGAGTGATCCCACATCCTCTAATGAACCAGAAACACATTTGGAGACCATTGCTCGTCTGGAGCGACGAGTTGCCGAACTAAGTCATATGGTACTTCATAACCGGTCATTTTCTCAAACACCGCCACATATGACTCCGTCCCAGGGAGTTCGTCAAACTTTGCCTGTGCCACATCCATTCCCAAATTTGGACGAATTTAACCAAGCAAATTATTTCACCACTTCTCAGCCAGTTCGTTCCGAACACCTCACTCAAAATGCTCCCTTTTTATTTACAACCACCTCTTCAAAAGCTCAATTCATACCGCCGGCACATGATACACATCAAGGTCCGCCAGTGTATACTTATACCACAGCTCCACCCATGACACAAATCCAGGGACAATGTCGCACAGATGTTGATCATTATGTCGAAGTTGAAAATGAAGCACGGTCAGTTAATGATGAAATGATAAATAGAAAGCTCAAAAGTTTGGAGGATGCCATGAGAAGTTTGCGTGGACTGGGTAGTAATCAAAGCGTGAGATATGAAGAATTATGTGCATTCCCCGAGGTAGAATTGCCACCAGGTTACAAGATTCCAAAATTTGAGAAGTTTGATGGGTCAGGAAATCCTTTCTTTCATTTGAAAGTCTATTGTGAAAAGTTGATTGGTGTGGGGAAGAATGAAGGGATAAGAGTCAAACTATTCAATCAGAGTTTGAGTGGAAAAGCCTTGGAGTGGTATTCTAAGAAAGATACCACCAAATGGCGTACTTGGGATGATTTGGCAAATGCTTTTGTGGATCACTACAAGTTTCATGTTGAGATCGCTCCTGACAGAATCTCAATTACAAAGTTGAAGAAGAAGTTCACCGAATCATTTCGAGAATATGCTATACGGTGGAGGGAAGAAGCATCTAGGGTACACCCACCCATGGAGGAGACAGAAATGGTTACTTTCTTCATTCAAGCACTAGAACCGGAATACTATGAACGTTTGGTGACAATGAGTGGAAAAACTTTTGCAGAAGTGATCAAAGCTGGGGACATGATCGAAGATGGCATTAAGACAGGGAGAATAACAAGTCTAGCAGCTTTGCAGTCTACCAGTAGGGCTATACAAACTGGTACTCTCGGAAATGGAAAGAAAAAAGAGAAAGAAGCAGCATCGGTGATGGCCTTGGGAAACACATCATACCGCCATCAACGACCACCGCGATACCAGCCTAACGCTCACCACTCACAATATTTCCAATATTCTCCACATCCCTACGACCAAGCTTTGTCATCTTACCAACCTCAATCACCACAAATATCCTACCCTGTTTACAACACACAACCAGCATATCGAGCTCCGCGACCACCAACATATCCAGCTCCATCATCACAAACTCATCATCCAAACAATGCATCCGCACCTCGCCCAAATAAACCGTTCCGCAATTTCACACCATTGGGAGAACCACTGAGCGTTGTTTTCGAAAGACTGCAAGCTTCAGGCTTAGTATATCCCGTGGAAGGTAGAATTCCAGATCCATTACCCAGAAGCTTTGATCCCACTAAAACATGTGCATATCATTCGGGGGTAAAAGGCCATTCCACTAATCGTTGTTACGCATTGAAGCATAAAGTTGAGGATCTTATTGAAGCAAAACAGATCACGGTCAAACCACCAACACCAAATGTGGTTAACAATCCACTCCCGACCCATGATGGGGCCACGATAAATATGATTGGAATAGATGAAAATGTTGACGACCCAGCCGAATTTATAGTGCCTGTGGATCGTGTGGAGGATCATGATTTTGTAGCCGTTGCTTCTCCGGCTGTAGTGATAAGGGGTTGTGTGCCTGTCGAGATATTAGGAGCTTCATCAACGCCTGTGGAAGTAGTTCAAGCACCAAATCAGTTACCAGTGCTCGATACAAAAGCCGTACCATGGAATTATCAACAAACTGTGATGGAATGTCGAGGAAAGGACACGATCACTGACAAGGTTAAGACATCAGGAATGACAAGGTCTGGAAGATGCTATTCTCCAGAAGAGCTAGTTAGATTGGGGCAAGTTAAGGAAGCCAATGTACCTCCCAAAAGGGTCGTGACTGAAACCGAAGCAGAAGAATTTTTGAGGAAGATCAAGGCTAGTGAGTACTCAGTTGTGGATCAGTTGAAAAAGACCAATGCTCAAATTCCTATTCTCTCTTTGCTTTTGAGTTCAGATATGCACAGGAATGCATTGTTGAAGATCTTGAATGAAGCGTATGTTCCAAGCGAAACAACTAGTGAGGCGTTAGCTGGGATGATTGAGCGCGTACTTGACAGCCATCGAATCAGCTTCGATAATGAAGAACTGCCGCCAGAAGGATGTATGCATAACAAAGCACTCTATATAACTGTCAAGTGTCGTAACATGTTTGTGGCTAAAGTATTGATTGATGGGGGTTCTGGACTCAACATCTGTCCATTAGCAAGTCTGAAGAAGATCGGATATAATGTTAGTGAGCTCAAGACCAGTGATATGAATATTCGAGCATTTGATGGGGCTCAAAGGCGCCCTATTGGAGAAATAGAGTTGAAAGTGTTGATTGGCCCTGTTGAATTCATTATGGATTTTCAAGTACTTGATATTTCCACGACATACAACATGCTGTTAGGTAGACCGTGGATCCATTTGGCTGGGGCCGTACCATCTACTTTGCACCAAACTGTCAAATTCGAGTGGGATCAGCAACAAATATGTATACACGGAGAAGGGGACACGTCTTTCTATCTAGAGCAATCCACCCCATTCATCGAGGCAGAAGGAGGGTTCGACGGAGCAGCTTACCACGCTTGGGAGGTTGTGAATGTCACTAAGGAGAGTGAAGTATGTCAAACTCAAGAGTTCAAAAGATCATGTGCCGCAATTATGGTTGCAAAAGAAATGGTGAGAAATGGGTACCAACCTGGATTTGGGCTAGGGAAAACACTAAATGGGCGGGTTGAGCCAGTCGTTCTCCCTACGCAACAGTTTACATTCGGTTTGGGATATGAGCCAACTGAGGAAGAAGTGAAGAAAGCACGAAAAAATAAAATGAAGGAGATTGCATTGCCAAAACCTATTCCTACCATTGATCAAACTTTCTCAAAACCTTCAGATCTGATTGTTGAAGTTGCCTATGATGATATCGTGGAAGGAGTCAAAAACCTGTTCGTGGAAGATGAAGATGATCATGCTATGATAATCAAAGACTTTGCTGAAATATTGACTTTATAGGCTGGTGAGCCAGGACCTGAGTTGCAAAATTGGACTTCTATCTTAGCCCCGGTTCGCCGGGAGCTTCAGTATTTTAAGTTTAAATTTCCTTTTGTAGTAGGCCGGAGGCATCAACTAGAACATTTAGTTCCTTTTGTCATGTTGCCTCTATGTTTTGTTACGGCCTTTTTTAAATTAAGATTCTGTCATTTTGTTTGTAACGAACTACGTTTGGCCTGACTTCCTGTTGGATACGTAGGCAGCCCATATCGGGTTCGGCCACTCTTTTCAAATCATTCCAGTATCTTTGTTTGTGGTTGGAACTACGTTTGGCCTGACTTCCTGTTGGATACGTAGGCAGCCCACATCGGGTTCGGCCACTTTTTCAAAATATTTCAGTGTTTTGTTGTATGAACGAACTACGTTTGGCCTGACTTCCTGTTGGATACGTAGGCAGCCCACATCGGGTTCGGCCACTTTTTCAAAATATTTCAGTGTTTTGTTGTATGGGTGGAACTACGTGTGGCCTGATTTCCTTTTGGATACGTAGGCAACCCATATCGGGTTCGGCCCCCCCTTTAGTAAAAAACAAAACAAACTCAAAAATCTTTATGTTCATCACGAACTACGTCTGGACTGATTCCTTTGGGATACGTAGGCAACCCGAGGCGGGTTCGGCCCTTCTATCTTAAAATTTTTATCTTCAGTTTGTTCAAACATTTTGGTTCCTATAAAATATATAAGGATTTTTATACAAAACTTGGTCTTCCCCACCGCTTAAATTCATGTGTCTTAGTATCTTGAAACTGAGACAAATTTTTGAAATCGGTCAAATCACTTTCAAAATTTTCATTACAATTTTCTCACTTTTCGATCGTTTAGAACCAAGCGTTTCCAGGACTTGAAACTGGGACAAATTTCGAAGTCGGTCAAATCACTTTCGAAAACTTTCATTATAAGTTCTTATTTTTCAATTGTCCAGAATCAAGCATCTCTAAGACTGAAACTGTGATAAATTTTTAGAGGTAGCATAAAAGTGGTTTTAAACAAAAGTCCATCCATATTTCTAAAATGTGAGTAAATTCAAAAATCGAGTCTTCTTAATCATGTTACATATCAGAGCCACTAAGTATTTCCTTTCAAAGTCATCTAAATCTCATTACTTTTATTTTCAAAATACATTTTTTTTATAACTGAAACTCCCCGGCAAAGCAAGATATATGGTGAGACATCGAAGAACGTGGACGCGACCGAGACAAAAGTCAATTCAAGGGCCAAGTTCCCCGACATGCACAAGTCAACCAATTTTCTTTTAAACTCACAATTTTTCTTTGTTGAGACAGGTCCAATTAACATGAACACGGTGCATGTATTAAATTATGGGCGTGATCAAAAAGTTAACTTTCTTCAAAATGCAAATACTCTTCAGCGTGGATGCAAAGGTAGCTTATGCCGAACGGTGGGCGTTGTTCCCCTCATCACGAAATTTCAATTGCAACAGTGGACACAAGTTCATCTTCTCAACCAAGGGCTGTAAGTATAATTCTTTCAGACCCAACTATTTATTCTTATCACTAACAATTGTTTTAGCTCGTGACATTCATCGATGGATCGAATACATATAATCATGGACACTGACCTTGATCACCTGTTATTGGTTAGAATTCCTCAATTTCGTCATCACTTCATACATGTTCAAATCATTATCAAATTCTTTTAGAATGAAGTATGTTAATAAGATAACAAGATCGAAATATTGCATCGTATATCAAATTGTGGGGTTAATTATAGATTTAACCCCCGTCACAATGGGACATCGAGTAAGATGTGGATATCTTTTTACAATATTATCTCTAAAGTGGACGTGGATTTACATTTATATTGTGGATACGAGTATGGGAGTGGGAGTAGAATTATATTACAAAAATATACATATAATTGTAGAAAGTGGATACAGATTTATGTTTCGAAAGTAAAAGTGAATTTATTTTTGCGCCGTATAATGCAGACGTGAAAGTAGATGTAAATTTACTGTTGTACCGTATAATACGGACGTCAAAGTCGACGTGGATTTATATTTTGTACCGTGAAATGCGGACGTAGATTTATATTTTGAACTGTGAAAGTGGACTTGGATTTATTTTTCTGCACCCTGAAAGTGGATGTGGATTTACATTTTTGCACCATGGGAAGTGGACATGATATAGGCACCCACCTTAGAATGCGGGTATTTCAAAATTTAATTTGGGCACCCACCTTAGAATGCGGGTATGTCAATTTTCAATTTAGGCACCCACCTTAGAATGCGGGTATGTCAATTTCAATCTAGGCACCCACCTTAAAATGCGGGTATTTCCAAATTCAAATTAGGCACCCACCTTAGAATGCGGGTATGTCAATTTTCAATTTTAGGCACCCACCTTAGAATGCGGGTATTTCAAAATTTAATTTGGGCACCCACCTTAGAATGCGGGTATGTCAATTTTCAAGTTTAGGCACCCACCTTAGAATGCGGGTATGTCAATTTTCAAGTTTAGGCACCCACCTTAGAATGCGGGTATGTCAATTTCAATCCAGGCACCCACCTTAGAATGCGGGTATGTCAATTTCAATCCAGGCACCCACCTTAGAATGCGGGTATTTCAATGTTCAATTCAGGCACCCACCTTAGAATGCGGGTATTTCAATGTTCAATTTAGGCACCCACCTTAGAATGCGGGTATGTCAATTTCAATCCAGGCACCCACCTTAGAATGCGGGTATTTCAATGTTCAATTCAGGCACCCACCTTAGAATGCGGGTATTTCAATGTTCAAATTAGGCACCCACCTTAGAATGCGGGTATGTCAATTTCAATCCAGGCACCCACCTTAGAATGCGGGTATTTCAATGTTCAATTCAGGCACCCACCTTAGAATGCGGGTATTTCAATGTTCAAATTAGGCACCCACCTTAGAATGCGGGTATGTCAATTTTCAATTTAGGCACCCACCTTAGAATGCGGGTATTTCAATGTTCAGTTCAGGCACCCACCTCCGAATGCGGGTATCTTATATTTCAAGTTCAGGCACCCACCTCCGAATGCGGGTATCTTATATTTCAGTTTAGGCACCCACCTCCGAATGCGGGTATCTTATATTTCAAGTTCAGGCACCCACCTCCGAATGCGGGTATCTTATATTTCAGTTCAGGCGCCCACCTCCGAATGCGGGTATCTTATATTTCAAGTTCAGGCACCCACCTCCGAATGCGGGTATCTTATATTTCAGTTTAGGCGCCACCTCCGAATGCGGGTATCTTATATTTCAAGTTCAGGCACCCACCTCCGAATGCGGGTATCTTATATTTCAAGTTCAGGCACCCACCTCCGAATGCGGGTATCTTATATTTCAGTTCCGGCATCCACCTCCGAATGTGGATTCAACTTTCGAAACAGGGGCTGCAAGTGTAACTTCTCCAACCCTGTCTTATTTACATATATTTCTTTATTGCTAACAATTGTTTTTAGCTGGTGGCTTTTGACAACATCAAAGTTGGCATCACACATCAAATCGTGAAACTATTTCTTCGGCAGCGAACTGGGGCAAGTTGTCGGGAAGGATAATCAAACTTCCCGACACGGGTCAAAGATCTACCTCGAACACTCGTCTCTAATTGCAAGTATTCTCTTGCGTTCCAGCAATTCAATTTTCAGAATTCTAAAGTTTCTATCACAATACCCAGTGTTATCATAATTCAGCACTGGGACAATATTTTGCAAGTTTTGCGCCAATTGGGGTTCAAATGTCGTAATTGTCCCAGAACTACACTCGACCTGATTCTCGTATAGCCCGAGATATGTAGGCAACTCAGAGACCGGAGTTCGGTCATAATCCTCTCAGATTTCCTTTAGCCGGGACAAAATAGGCTATTGAGTCAACGTCTTTGCCCGACAACTCTTTTCATCATTACCGGGCAAAGAGGGACAAGTTGTTGACACCCAATTTTGACCCGCCTCTCTGCCAAAATACCTATTTTTAAGCTTCTAATATTTTTTGAAAAAAATAAAAATATATATATTATGTTTGCTATAATTATTAGCCTCTTATCAATACCGACATTTTATTATTCTATTATAATAATAATAATAATAATTATTATTATTATTATTGTTATTATTATTTATTAATATTATTATAATTCACAATTCTTATCATTTCGGCATTTTACCAGCTTACGCATTTATCTTTGCATAATTAAATAATAGTATTTATTTAGTGCGGATTTTCAAAGAAAAATAACATATATTATTACACGGCTATTATAACACCATATGATTTTATTACCCGAGTCTAATAATCACACATTTTGGTATTAAGCAATATTTTGTCACCCTCGGTATATCATTAATTAAATTAGGTCTTCTATTTAAATTTAGAAGACAAACTATTTCTTGCACTCGATCCGTATTTTGACTTATCGGACCCCAAACCAAAGTCCGATTAACCCCTAATATTTTTTGGACTAGTCCGTATCTCTTATCTCAATTTTTAGAATAATCTGTGTTTTAATTTATTAGCCTATTCTCTTAATACCCAGTCTAAAAAATTGACCCAGTCCATTTATGGACTGGGTCCGACCCATTTTCGTCCAAAAAGGGGGAAACCCTTAGGGCTTCCCCACATTTTCACCCGCCTCCTTCTTCACTTCCTTTCCTCTTTCTCTCTCGCCTCCCTCCACCTTTCCTCCGCTTTCCTCTTCTTCACCCGCCACCCATCGCCGTCTCCACCATCCCCTCCATCATCGCCTCCACCACACCACCATCTCCCCATCGTTCCCTTCCTCCCCTTCATCCTAAAACCTAGCCGCCACATCTCTCTGACACCACCCCCACTGCCACACCATTGATTCTCTCTCCACTCCTCACTGCCGCTCCACTATGTTTCTGACATCCCACTTCCTCCGCTCCACTCAACTTCACCACGTTACACCCCTTGGTGTATTAAGTTCATTAGTCAGCCTTACCAAATGTCCAAATGAGTCTATGACTCTAAGTGACACTAATCTACACTAAGTTAGTCTACAACATTAGACTACTTCACCCCTCGCAAACATTCACAAAACACTTACACAATCCACAAATCATATGGAGGTGGAAGACTATATGCAATGCCATTCATGAGGGGATCATGAGGCAATGGAGCGCCGCGTGGTGGGAGACGTGGCGACGAGCTTCTATCTCTAATCGCAAGGTTTTCTGGTGGTCTCCGGGGAACCCCCGTCTCCTTAGCTTTCTTTGTTTTCTTACTCCTCTTTTCACCTGCCATCTATACAATAATGTATGTAAGTATCGCAAATATAAATAAATAGAAAAGGGATAGCTTCAAAATTTGTTTAAATAATTCACCTATTTAACTAAAATCAACGAACTACGTAGTACAGATTATTTGACAACAGAGCAGTTACAAGTTTAATAATAATTCTATTAGAATTTATAAAGTGGAGCAGTGCTTGGCAATGTTACAGATATTCTTGACCTGCATTTTCAATAGATTGTTACTTTAGGAAAACTTTAAAACTAGGTATGTTGGGTAACCAAGATACAGTAAAAGTAATGTGCGGACAATTCAACCTATTCGAATAGTGTTCATATTTTCAATGAAGTTATGCAGTACAAATTTTCAAAAGGAAGTAAAGACTTGGGATTGACCTTTTACTTGGCTTGCACTAATAGTAAGTGAGCATCGGTTTACATTTCAGATAAAGTTCTTTATAGATTAGAAACAGTTATCATACTTGTGATGTGATTCTGCTGGATTTGTATCTAACTGCTCTCACTGTTTGTTCAAGCAATATTTAATGGTCCCTGTTGATGGTGAAGTGTTGTTGATTGATCTGATATGCAACTAATTGTTTGAGGTATGTTGATTTTATATTAAAGCAACCGAGACATTGTACTATTTTAAGCATATTAACTTTGATATAGCAGACATTAAAGAGGTTAAGGAGTGAATAGGGAGAGGAAAAAAATCCGATGAGAAGAATTGACAAGTCGACAAGTAGGGAAGTGACATTTTCAAAGACAAAAAAGCTGCTTACTAAAGAAAGCCAAAGAACTAACAATCCAATGTGAATATTATTTTTCTTCTGCCATTTACTACTACTCCTATTATTTAAAATTTGTATGTTTAGTCTATGGTGTCTATGTGCTTTTTATGAGGGGCTAACAGATTAATGATGCTCTAGGAGGTAAAGGTGTCACCAAGTACTGACTGAAAAGACTAGAGTAGTTATAAAGGATCAGCTGCAAGGAAAGAAAAATAGAAGTAAGAGTTCTAAATTATATCAATATTTTCCTGGTGCCAATCTGATAGCCCTTAATAAGCTCTTTCTTTAATTTTTAACTTGTATTCATTACTCCTTTTTTTCCTTGTAGGACGTTGGACTTAGTTGATGAAATTGGAAGGTTTGGTGAAACCATTTATGGAAAGTCAATTTATTTGAAATTTCAGGTTTGAATTTGTCGATGTCTGTTTATTTTCACCCCTAATTATATATGTTTGTTGTTCCTTTTAATATCACCATCTCCTCTTGCATCACAGTTCAGTTTTGATTGTCTAAAAGTGTAAGAATTTGAACATCGAATCAAAAATCTTAAGGTTATGTATGGGTAAAGTATCCCAAGAAATCATAGGTCCCTTTGAAAATCTTTAAACAACTAATGTGGTATAGGTCTATTTTTATCTTTCTCCTGCAATTTTAATTGCCGCAAACAGTAGGACCTTTTAGCAGCAATTGTTTGGGTCTTTACCAGCTAAAATGTGTGGCTAACCTACTGGTACTTCTTTTTTTTTTTTTTACTAAGATACCCTTAATTATGAATTTCTTTTCTTTTTAAGTTGTTATATACATCATTAAATTTGTACATTGAACTGGGAATATGTCAAAGGCAAATTTGGGAAAAAGAATTAAATCCCTTCTTGCCGCAGTTATCTTATTATCTTGCTATTGTTTCTGCTTGTTGATAACGCCTATTTTTTGTCTTTCTATGAGCCGAGGGTCTCCCGGAAACAGCCTCTCTACCTGGCCAAGGTAGAGGTAAGGTCCACGTACATATTACTCTCCCCAGACCCCACTTGCGGGATTACACTGGGTATGTTGTTGTTCTTGTAATTAAATCCCTTCTTGGTTTTGAGAGACATCATATATATTGGACCAACTTTTAGAGGCTAAAACATCAATTATTTTGGACTGGAGGTAGTAAATAAATAAGAAGATTGCAGACACAATTGATACCACAGATCTATGAAACAAACTGCAGACTAGATCGAGTTTGAAGAAAAGCCTCACCAAGTTTTGTTCCAACAAGAACTATTGGGACACCAGGAGCATAGTGCTTCAACTCAGGAATCCACTGAAAACAACCAATAAAAATAGTAAAATTTTCATGTACAGAACAATAAATTAGAAAGAACACTAAACGAGGAGAAATACATAATGAAACACTAACCTTCTTGGAGACATTTTCATAGTTGGCTTTACTTATGAGAGAGAATGCCAAAATGAAAACATCGGCCCCACGATAACTCAGAGGTCTTAATCTATTGTAATCCTCATGTCCTGTTAAAGATTTAATGATGTCAGGGTCATAACAATTTGGACAGCTCACAGGTTTGCACTATAGGTATATGCATTGAACACATTACCATGTTACAGTTATCAGAAGCTTCAAGCAATAAATGTCACGCAAATAAATAATTACCAGCAGTATCCCACAACCCTAGATTGACAGTGGCTCCATTGACAACTACAGTTGCACTGAAATTGTCGAACACAGTGGGCACATAATCCTATCAAACAATTGCATGAATGAGGGAAGAGCAATTGATGTTAAATTAGGGAAAGATGAAGGGACTACTTCTCGGAATATAAAAACTTAGATATTTCAATTGACAAACAAAAAAGAGTAGACTCTATGCATGTAAAGTCATATGTGATAATACAACATTTTCCCTCAAAACCACAAAAGATGTAAATGCATCAAAGAGCAAACACCAGACAATCCGATATAATTATCACCAAGTTCATATTGAAGTAAATTCAATGTCTTCTCTTCCTTACATTTAAGGCTAATTATGAAAAATTTATTTAGAAGGGACATGTGATGAATTTTGTAAGAAATAACTCAATATTCTTATAAAAGTATAGCATAACAAAACAAACATGTAAACCAAGAAATATTTGTGTAAAAATGTCGAAAAAGGTAAAATTTAGCTCGTAACAAGATATTAAAGCAACAGGTCATGCAAACCAAGTAATTTATCCAAAAGATGGAAACTGGGTCCCATTTAGCTCACGACAAGATATTAAAGAAACCAGTCAGGCTTGTAAGTGGAGAAGGGCAAAAAGGCGGATCCATCATCCATTGAGTTTCAAAGCTGGAAATACAAACAAAACATGGAAACCAAGAAATTTGTCCAAAAGATCAAAACAAGATAACGACTTAGCGCCGGACAAGATATTAGGCCAAACAGACCTTCAATAAGTAAAAAAACCAAAACACGCAGCAGGAACTTGTGGACATGCCTAAGCAAAAATTTGAGACACTCGAATTTCTTTTCAAAAACTGAATAAAGGCTAATAAGACACGCACTGTTTACATGATGTTTATCAGTATATATTCACTGTTGACACCCAATTTTGTCCCGCCTCTCTGCCAAAATACCTATTTTTAAGCTTCTAATATTTTTTGAAAAAAATAAAAATATATATATTATGTTTGCTATAATTATTAGCCTCTTATCAATACCGACATTTTATTATTCTATTATAATAATAATAATAATAATTATTATTATTATTATTGTTATTATTATTTATTAATATTATTATAATTCACAATTCTTATCATTTCGGCATTTTACCAGCTTACGCATTTATCTTTGCATAATTAAATAATAGTATTTATTTAGTGCGGATTTTCAAAGAAAAATAACATATATTATTACACGGCTATTATAACACCATATGATTTTATTACCCGAGTCTAATAATCACACATTTTGGTATTAAGCAATATTTTGTCACCCTCGGTATATCATTAATTAAATTAGGTCTTCTATTTAAATTTAGAAGACAAACTATTTCTTGCACTCGATCCGTATTTTGACTTATCGGACCCCAAACCAAAGTCCGATTAACCCCTAATATTTTTTGGACTAGTCCGTATCTCTTATCTCAATTTTTAGAATAATCTGTGTTTTAATTTATTAGCCTATTCTCTTAATACCCAGTCTAAAAAATTGACCCAGTCCATTTATGGACTGGGTCCGACCCATTTTCGTCCAAAAAGGGGGAAACCCTTAGGGCTTCCCCACATTTTCACCCGCCTCCTTCTTCACTTCCTTTCCTCTTTCTCTCTCGCCTCCCTCCACCTTTCCTCCGCTTTCCTCTTCTTCACCCGCCACCCATCGCCGTCTCCACCATCCCCTCCATCATCGCCTCCACCACACCACCATCTCCCCATCGTTCCCTTCCTCCCCTTCATCCTAAAACCTAGCCGCCACATCTCTCTGACACCACCCCCACTGCCACACCATTGATTCTCTCTCCACTCCTCACTGCCGCTCCACTATGTTTCTGACATCCCACTTCCTCCGCTCCACTCAACTTCACCACGTTACACCCACTCATCCTTGTTCCTCTGACACCTCCCGCGCCTCTCCCATACCGCTGCCATTTCCACTCACTTTGTCCCCCACGTTGACCACTGCCATCCACCACGCTTCTATTCCCTCCATCTTCGCTCGTCCCCGCCCCTCTCTCTCTCTCTTTCTTCAACACAAAACCTAAAAAATCCTATAAATAGTGGTGGAGTGGAATCGGGAGGAGGAGGGCAACGAAACCCCAAGAAAGTTCTTGAATCGCCAAATTTCCTCTAAAATATAGGTCTGTATTTGTTCCAGTTCCTCTTTTAAAAAACATCCGCTTTTAATTTTGCTATATATTGTCACAAAAAATATTAGATCCCATTCTGTTTTTCTTCGAGTGTTCGTTCGAATTCGAGCACCCACGAGTTCGAATTTCAAAGTGTTTCGAGTAGATATTGAGACCTTCGCCTCATTTCGCTGCACCCCCAAAAGGTCAGTGATCCTCATTCTCCCTTTGCTTCGGTTCTGTTCTATGTAAACTTGTGTAGTCTGATTAGTTTAGTTTCGTATTGATTTCCGATTTAGCATGAGGATTAGTTATTTTGCTAAGTATGTTTACTGATTCAGTTTGCCCTAGATATAAGAATCATATCATGTGTAGTTTAATTTGCCTTAATAAAGTTATATGTGTTAGCTTATTTGATTGTTGAGCATAATCAGATAAATAATGCTCTCTACCTTATCTAGTAGTTAGACCTGTACGGTATTCCTGGATTAGCTTAAGATCAGTAGGTCCTATATGATCATTCCACTCCGCTAAGCATGATTATGCATTAGTTATCATAGTCTTCTTTGTTTGGAATGCTTAGGTGTGGGTTTGCTTAGTATGATTATCTGATAGCTGGGATTAATTATGTTCCAGCCAACATGTTCATGTTGGTTTAGTTTATTTTACACAGTCGAGATGATGTGACTTGAGAATCATCAATTTCCAGACCCTATTGCTAGCATATATTTAACTAAATTTCGTGTCTTGATTATCTGAAGTATATTCTACAAGATCTGGGTATGTTGTTAATTCATTCCTGTGGCAAATATTGGTCCTTATCATGTGTCAGTAGTATAATGAGGTTGTATGTACGAAGTCGAATTGGGGTTTAGATATGCATATAGGAGTTTGAATCAAAATTCCTACTTGGCCTTCCAACATGTTTAGCTCATTGTTTGACTCCATCATCAGATTAGTATTGCGTTACTTTCCAATTTCACTTCAGCCTTGCTCTACAAACTTGTTTGTTTTGTGTCTATATAATTTCCCATTTTTGGCATGGCTTGGTTCAATTTAAAACTTGTCCATGACTGCCTGTGTTGCTTGTTTATAAGTTTGTATTTAGCTTGTTTGAATATGGCTGAATATTCATTATGGTTCATGTGCTAATATTTTGCATATGGTGTTATTTGGCTTTAGCCCATGTTGAAACACTATTTGGTTGATAATTATAGGTGTCATTCTTATCTAATATAGACAAGTGATATTGGACATCGACATGTTTGTCTCTATTACTTAAGATAATCCTGTGGTATGAATGGTAATCTTGATACACATACACTTTGCCCAGATTTGTCAAATAAGATTATAATTGATCTCTGCTTCACTGCTTAGGACAGTGTCTGTTTTAAACTTTAATATATCGACTGGTTGTGTAATTAATTGGTCATCATATTGTGTTTGCTGAATGTTGAAGCTGATCATTTGTTTCTCTGGTAGTCATCAGTTGGTATGAATGAGAGTAAAGAGTAAATGGGTTTGTCTATCTGAATATGCAACATTACAAGATGAATATTTTCGGGTGTTCATTACTCATATGCTCCCCTCATCTCAAAATACCCAGAATCGACTGATCTGTTCTCTTAGGATATTGATTTGCTTAGGCTGTCTAAATGTTTAGTCCTCTTTATTGAGAAAGACGAAAGGATATGTTTGTCGGTCCTAATCGAAAACTACGAGATATACGTACAACCTGTTGGTTCTACCATTTGTGAATACCTTTTATTTCACCTTTGTTTTGGGTCATTATCTGGCAGAGGGATTCAGAATCCTGCCCTGCTCATTGTGGTGATATGTTCATATGTGATATTAGATGATTCGTAAATCATTCATAATTTGAAAATCCTCCGTTACTGCTACCGCGATGCAGATTCTTCGTCTTCGCGCATTTGTAGTTAGTTTTGCAGTGGCCATTGGCTGTTGTATGATTGATTGGAATATTCCCAATATACCTATAAGTGCCTTTTTTTATATATGTTCATTTTGTTAAGGCAGCGAGGTGGTATATCCATGTTTATGTGAAGTATATTCCAAATATACGTACAATCTACCTGCATGGCTAACTTGTTTGGGTATATCTAATGTGTTTGACCTCGTTTATTCGATTATATCCTAATCCTTTTCCTTTTATTTTTGCATGACTATCGCGTATGAGTCCAAGCGACTCGTCATCTCCCGCATTCAGCGTCAGGCCAAGGCCCAACAAACTCTCCTTCCGCGTCAGCCCAAATCTGCAGCCTGCAGGAATAAAAATGCATTGGGCCGAGGCCCAAACGACAGAATATATAGCAGCATATATTCAAAAGAAATAAATGAATTTTGGGCCAAAGCCCAATAGCGTGAACGGATCACAACAGCAGCATATATTCAAAAGAAATAAATGAATTTTGGGCCAAAGCCCAATAGCGTGAACGGATCACAACAGCCTGTCTTAAAATGGGCTGAGCCCCATTTAAATTATCTCTTCTTCTATTTTTCTTGTGCACTTAATTTATATCATGTAACTAACTCTTTTTTTATTAGTTTGGATAAATCGTGATTAATTAGTAGGTTTAGTTTTAGTCGCGGGTAGTTAATTTAAGTGAGGTATTAACATTAGTTTCATAAGTACCACTCCTTCCTTTTCATGTTAAAATCCCTTACAATGTCTAATATTTATTATGTTTTAAAAAATCAATTTACAAAATAGGATGGTTATATACATATATATATATATATATATATATATATATATATATATATATATATATATATATATATATATATATATGTATGTATGTATGTATGTATGTATGTATATATATATATGTATGTATGTATGTATGTATGTATATATATATATGTATGTATGTATGTATGTATGTATATCAAGTAAAGAGAATCATTTTATTCTTATTACCTAAACATTTCAAAACGTCGTCAATATGCAAATATAAATTCAAGTATATTTATAAACAACTCTTCAAATTTGGAGTCAATCATGCATACTTTTAACTGGGCATAATTAGTAAGAAAATTCACTTCCTTTTGAATCCTATTATAAGTTCAGATTTTTTTTATTTTTTTTTTACTTTGCTACATTCACGTTATATTTTCTACAAGTCTTATTTTAAATAATAGTTACTATACTTCATATGAAATCTTAGCAACATTTTAAGCTTTATCTAAACAACATCTAAAATTCTCTTTTATGCAAACTATCTTTTCATAAGTTTTCATTTCCAAAATTAGCATTTCATTTAAAGTCGTAGTAATATTTATGAGTTTATTTAAAATAGCATTTAAAGTCCTCTTTTGTGTAAATCTTATTCCAACTAACATTATTTTCTTTTAAAAACTTCAGCAATATTTTAAAGTCATTTTCTAAATTTTATATTTAATTTTAATTAATTAACCTAAGTTGGTCGGATAACCGTAAGTTAACGGATTCTAAAGGATGCCTAACCCCTTCCCTTTAGGATAATATAGAGCCCTTACCTAGAATTACACTGGTTAAGCAGACTATTAACTGAGGTTTAGTTTTAACTTTGCCTTAGTTAACCTCTAGGTGTCCTAATTCACCGTTAAATTAATTAGGTGGCGACTCCTTAAAACAAAATAAACGGGAATCACCAATACGTCATACTCCTTAAATCAACCCGGTTAAAATGGGGTGTGACATTCACGAATAAGGCCTGAAATGAATCAAATTATGAATATAAGAGAATAAACAGAGAAAATGAGGCAAGAGGATGAATGCAATTTTACAAGGTAATACACATTGAAAAAGGAAAAAACTAGAAAGAAAAAAGAAGGAGAAAATAAGCTGTGTATTTTCTGGAAGATGATCAGAAAATGATTATCCAAGATAAAACATTTTTCCAGAAACACCTTTTCCTTTAAGTCCCAATTCTTTAAAAACACAGCTTGTTTTTTAATATCATTTTCCAGGTTTGATGTAAATGCAGGTGACGTACGGCAATGATAAGATACACAAATTGAATCTTTATTAAACTTTAGAGCAAGGATTTACAATAATGTATAAGATATCAGCAACAAATTGGCTTCTTTTTGCACCATAAACCTAACGCACACTAAAACAAGGGTATATGGACCTTAGAGAGCAAGAGATTGAAGTACTCTTTTGGCTAAATGTGCCTTAGAATCAAGAAACCATCACAAATTCAGAAAATTTAAAACCAAACACATGAAAAAAGGTACAATTCTCATTAGACAAGACTGTAAAATCCCATAGCACCCAACATTGTCTTTGGCATGGACATACACTTCCCAATTTGCAAAAAAAAGAATGGTCTTGAATGTCAGGCTTCCCTACTTTCTTATGAACTAGTGGAAATAGATTTTTTTTTTTAAAAAAAAAAACTTGGAAATAGAAATTTTCTCCCTGTAACTTTCTTCCATCAAATTAACAGCACAATGCCAAATATAGAACATTAACCATCATCAGGAGCTTTCTAATTATAGCTCAATATTAATTAAGAAAAGAAAGAAAATATACCTCAAATGATTGGCTGTGGACGCGACAGCGACGAAGGTACTGATTAGGGACGGTGGCGACGGTGACGACAATACTGATTAGGGATGGCAGCGATGGTGACTCCCCGCAATGATGGTGATATCGACGACGTATTATTAGGGTTAGAGAGAGAGGGGGAGTGAAAACTGATAGGGAATGAGAGAGAAGGGTTTATTTGAGTCTGTTTTAATTTAATTTGTTTGCCCAATTATACCGACCTCATGAGGTCGGTATATTTAATATTTTTATTTTTATTTAAAAGAATACCGACTTCACGAGGTCGGACTATTAAAAATAATTTTTAATTATTTTTAATGAACCGACCTTTTAAATTAAAAATAAAATTATAATATTAGGCATCAAATAAATTTTCGACCTACTGAGGTTGGTACATTATTTTTTCAAATTTTGATACAAAATTACCGACCTCATGAGGTTGGTTTATTTTTAAAAAAATTGAAAAATAAATATTACGAATTTACCGACCTCATGAGGTCGGTTTTTTGAGGTCGAAAAATCCTTTTTTTTTTTTGTAGTGTTGGGGTGTGCTTATAGTGTATTGCTTCTAGTTCAAGTTTAATGCTTCCTAATTAGATACAATACCCTTCTGTATTATATAACTAAATTAAGGTATGCACCATGGTATGATGTTCTTCTGTCATTTAATAGTAAATAACATAATAAGTCCTCAGTATTTGACAGTGAAAACCCCAATTAATAACTTTCACCCTTTTCGGTAGCCAAAAGTGTGGGTAGGGAGGAATGTCATGGATTGTATGAAGGAAAAATGTGCTAAGGCATCAGATAATATCGCGTTTAGTAGCCAGAATTCTTCAATTTTACGAGTATATTTTCCTTTCTTTTATCTCTTTTTCCAGTAGATACAACTCTAGTCAACTGGCTGTTGTTCAATTGGTGGACATGGACACTATGAACGTTGTGAAATTCCTATTTGAGTCAGAAAGTTGTGGCAATGGTTGTGGAGGGGAAGGATTTGCTAGTCGTGCAAGAACAAATAGAGGAGAGGGGTAAAATGGGATAGGGTTGCTGAGGTGGCATGCCATGTGGCTTCCACCTCATCAAATGTTAGTGCCACATAGGATTGGATGTCCACTTTGGACAACTATAACGAATAAAGGATATATTTGAACCAATAGTATAACGATAGTAGTATATTTGGACCCAGAATATAACGACAGATATATTTGGCCCTTTTCCAGTAGAACAAGGGTATATTTGGCTCTTTTCCGTAATTTTAATTTCCTTTTATAAATTCAACATTAATTGTTGTCCAAGCTATAACAAGCACTACAATCAAAATGACAGCCAAAGCAAAATTAACAAAAAATTATGTACCTATTAATAAGTTAAAAAAAAAATGAACAGTACATTAGTAATTTAAGTTAAAGATGTTCAGTATAACTACAAATTGAAGATCCAAGGCATGAGGATGTTTTCAAAAGAACGCCATACAGGGTCTTTTAGTAATTTAAGGCGGATTTAGTTTACGGGTTTTGAAGCATAATTATTTTTAATATTAAATTTTAGATAGATTATATATTTTAAATAAAGTTTTTAACATAAATATAAAATTTGAATTAAAATTATTAAATTTTAATCGAACTTGCAACAATAGAAGTGAATCCGCCCTAAACTAGATATGGTGATGCCTGTGCTGAGCTTGGGCCTAACACAACACCCTTGACGTTTCTGCCCTTGTGAACAAAATCAATTTAAATCTCCGACAATTTTGAAGAGAATGACAAGAATCAAATAGTTATTCCACAATAACCTTCAATATTATGGTCAGATTGGAAAAAGGATGGGCAATAGATATGAAGCAAAAAAGAAACAGAACTAATTTAACCCTTGCTTGCCTCGGGTACATCAATTGACTCTGCAGATTGTCATCCTAGTATTTTTCCCCAATAATCTTATTGTTTTGACAAAGTACATATAGCTGCATCCATATCAATTGCACTTCAAGAAGTTACTCTTTTCCAGCTTCAACATTCGATCTTCAAAGAAAAAGTTGATAATATAAGAAGATGTCAGCTCCGAGATATTCAGCTCATGGAAACATTTGATAGACATTTTTGTTCACAAAACATAGGTGCAAAATCCCCAAATGGAACACTCATCAGTAGAAGAAAGGTTGAGAGCTCTAACTTCCAAAAATGTGTTAAGAGTAGAAATGTAACATGTTCTCATATTGATATTGTGAATAAATCTACATAGAATTAGAAGAAGACCGAATCAATTTCAGCGATCATTGGCTCCCTTGAAGAATAAAAGAATTGGATGTCATGTAGCTCGAAATAGTCACTTCAGCAAGCAACAACAAGGATGAGAAGATATAAAAAAAATGATGCTTCAATGCCCATCTCTTCTATGCAATTCAATATTGGAACAAAGTCGATCAAAAATATTAAATTATACTCACTTGTACATGATCCATCGAAAGCTACACAGTGAAATAAAGTTCTGAAAACTCTCAAATTCTACATAACCAAACATTCATGAACTTGAAATTTCATTATCCGTTTGAAGGAACTTCACTTACCTCATATGAAGGTATACACTCGAGCGATGCTAGTGAAGGTGAACAAAAAATTGAACTTCTGAGTAGGTCCAACAAAAAAGTAAAATAAAACAAGAGAAAAGACATCATTTCATCCCTGAACTTGGCACGAAAACTCACTTTAGCAACTAAACTTAAGTTATATTTATATACCCCTCTTAATAACTTATGTTTCAATTATTTTCCGCCCTGAAAAAATAATACCACTCTCACAATGTGAGGTGTATTGCACTCGCGCCACATCATTGCCACGTCATTGCCATGTCAAAAATTACCAACTCTTCATTTTTTATTTTTCTTTTATTATTTTTTCTCTTTCTTCTTCTTTCTCCTCATTCTCACCACACTTGCACCACCACCACCATCGTAGCCACCACGCCACCACCACCGCCGCCGCCATCACACCACCACCACCATAATCACCACCTCCTTAAATCAACCCAGCTGAAAAATTCCATCTTTGTCAAAGATTTTCTTTTATTAATCATATTTCAACCATAATCACCACCACAGCAGTCGTCAACCTTCCCCACCACCGAAGCAACAATAATCACTACAAGAAAAATGACCTTTAAGGAAGGGAAATCTGGTCCCTAAAAGTCCAAATCTGGTCCCAAAAGGGGAAATTACGATGGGAAAAAGTCGGTCGCCACCCGTCGTAATAGCCTTCGCCGCTAAAGGTCAACCGCGACGGGTTCAATAATCTGGTCGTTAAAAGTCTTTTGAGACGGGTAATATATCTGGTCGTTAAAAACTTTTAGAGACTACATATCTCATCCCTAATGGATGATTAATATCATCATAAATAAATGATTTCCGGTCGTTAAATCTTTTTAGCAACCAAATGTTACTGGTCCTAGATTATCTTTAGAGACAAGCATTACTGGTGCTTATTTACAATAATTGTACTAATTTTCACGACCATATTTCTGGTCTCTTATTGACCGCAAGTCTTCCCGAAAGCTCGATGTCACAAAAAAATTATTTTATCAATAAATGTCGGATTCCTACTAAAACATCTAGATACAAAAGCGTTATATATATATAAAGAGGAAGACAAGAGTTATTAATTACAGTAAAATTGTTAACATCCCATGATGTTAGTTTCAATATTTGCTCGACACCTTAACAAAAAAACGTTGCTAACACTCGAGCTAGACTACGATAGCGAGTGCATAACATTCCTAGCAAAATAATGAGCTTGTGCATCTTCTAAACTTCCATCTTGTCTTGTCAAATTCAATCTTCAAAACCTGTAAGTACAAAATTTTGGAAAGACTTGAATAACTATTAGTAAGATAAGATATATAAATTCTACACTAGTAGTAGTTATACCGCTTACCCCAAAAGCAATCTAATAAATTCATTAGGTGTTATCCAGCAAAATCATCGAGGCTGCAAGAGTATAAGAAAAATTAATTAGAAAAGTTTCGGGATGCATTAACCAAGAATCAAAGTCTATTTTAAAACGCAACTAAAATAATAACTGTGAGAAGCATAATGGAAGTGTTTAAACTTAAGCCGTTGTTTCCCGTGGCAAAGTTAGAAATATAAAGAAAAAACCTTGACGGCTCCCATGGAGCTTTGAGCTCTTTTCGGCCTTTCATGGCCTCTTAGGCCACCGAGCGGCAATGGTATTATCCTATGCGTACATTGAAGTGGGATCCTTGGTTTAATCCTAAGGAAGAGACTACTATAACCATTGCATGGATCTCGTTTCCAACCCTAGCACCTAATTATTTTGGCCAATCTCAGCTCTTTCCTATGGCAGCAGTAATAGGGAAGCCTTTGAAGTTGGATATGGCTACTAAGAATAAGACAAGGCCAAGTTGTGCTAGAGTAGAGGTAGAAGTTGACTTGCTTGTTAATCATCCTAAAAGGGTACAAATTCAGGTTATTCCTAATACAACTGGTGCAATCAAGGCTAAATGGGCGAGAATACATTATGATTTCATGCCCAAGGATTGCAAGAATTGTTGTTTACAAAGGCATGATGAGGCAGGCTGCTGGAAAATTCATCCTGAATTGTTAAGGATTTGTACAAGTGGAAAGATGCCAAAGGAAAGAAGCAGGTGAAGAGCAATGGTGATGGACAAAAACAAGGTGCACAAACTGCAGATGCAGCACTTGTCTGAGGTGGTACAGGAAAGGAAGTGCAAGCAGTAGTTCCTAATGCTAATGATGTGCAAACTACTAATAAGTTTGCTGCTTTAGAGGAAGGGAATGAATATCATGTGGAGGAGGCAGGTACTTCAAAGCAACTTGTTGCAGTGAAGGAATCAGTGAAGACAAATGCAGATGTTGTGCAGAAGCAATTAGTTCAAGTACCTGATACTTCTGTGGCTCAAGTTCATAAAGATCCCAAGTCGACTAATAATAATACTAAGTCGACTACAGTTGATAAAAATCAAGCAGTTCATGGTGTGCAAGGCAATGTTGCACCACTGGTAAAGGATGTTTCTCCTGGTGTCACTGGTGGAAGTGGAGATCATATAGAGCTTGAGGGTGTTCTTGTGGTTGGTAATACTGCAGAAATTGGGGCTGCAGTTCCTATTGATGAGAACATTACTATGAAGCAGCTTAATGTGAATTTCATAAAATTTGGATAATTCAATTGCATTTTATTCTTTAGCTTCTCAACTGTTATCCCTATCTCTAGCTAGCAAGAGTTTGTATGAGTAGTGAACTTTGTCAATAAAGCTATAATAGCATAAATAGTGGTAGTTTTCTCTAGAAAGAATGGAGCCATGAGAAAGAACCTGTCACGGTGAGTGGCACACCACCGGATTTGCCCTGCAAATTCCCACAATTAAACAAGTCTTAAAATAGACAAATGCAATCTTGAATAGCACAGCAATCGGCTCATAATCTGCTACACTCACCATTCAAACTACATAATCAATAAAATGAAAAGTATTCTGCTATTTTAAATACAAAACAAACACCATTAAGGTTTTCCATTGTAAGCCACACAAAGAACCTTATATCATTTTCCTTTCATGTTTGAGCATAAAGTGGATAAATTTCTCATGAGAGAACTTCAGTGGCGACTGAGCTTTGCCATATTACAAGGAGCCAGAGTCATGTGTTCATAGAGCGGCTTTCATCACTAATGAAAATAGAAAATGCCAACTTGAATTGAGGAAGATCCATATAAACTTCATAGAGCTAAGAGATGAATATAATCAAAGGAAAAAGGTCAAATATATCCCTCTACTTTAGTTATTAGTCAAGTTTTCCCTCCGTTAGTGAAAGTGGTCAAATATACCCCTGCCTCTACAAAGTCAACACATTTACCCTATTTTGACGGATTCCCCCAGATCGGACCTAAATTATCCAATTTCAATCTAAATTACCCATTCAAACAGATCCCCATTAAAACCCGACCCGCGATCCACTAAATAAAAACCCAAATCTTGTCGTCTTATTCCTTCAACCATGGACAAAAATTAACAAAATTTTCTATTGTCAGGATGTTTATTTTCAGCAACCATCCTTCTCATTCTTCTAGGTACCCAATTGATGAAGTTTATCTGTTCTCTTATGACCAACTGAAGTTCACTGGTAGTGTAAGATTGTTACTTGAAGGACCTACTACAATCATGAACAAATAAACCACGCATAATAATACCAGAATAAAAGCACTGTATTTTCTGTAAGCACAAAATTACGATTTATTACTTCCCTTCTACTTTCAAGTAAAGTAAATCTTTTCCTTGTTTTCTCCTCCACTAAGTAGATATTTGAAAAAATGGCCACTCAAAACGAAGCTCGTTTGCAAAAATCAGAATTTAAACTTTGAAGCTTTAATGGAGCGTTAACTTCTGCCAATGGTGGTTTCAGTTCGGCGTTCTCGCTCAGACGAATGGAACCAGTATTTTCAAGCACAAATTCTAAATCACCAACAAACCACTACAACTCATTTCAATTAATATCGTCTTGCTGTTTGAATCAATCCTCAATAGCAATCTTAGAAATCCTATGAACTTCGGGTGTTTTTATGCTCAGAAAGATCAACAGCTTTTCAATTGGTACTCAATCTTTCATACCAGCTACTGAAATCAAAATTTTAGCTCTAATCTTTTTTTTCCTTTTCCCCCTTTGGCCGCCATTGAAGCTCCATCAATGGTGGTTTCAGTTCAAGGATCGAAGAAAGAAGACAACCAGACCTGCTCTAATCTCTAATTCATGTTTTTTCTCAATGAGGAAAGTGGTATCGTTAATATTGAGTATGGTGGTCGCAGAGTTAAGGAGAGAGAGGGTATATTGGATGATTGAAAGAGGCTCTGTTGATGGTGGCAATGCTGCAGATGAAGTTTTGGTCTGTGGGTTGCGGGTCAGGTTTAAATGAGAATCCATTTGAAATGGGTAATTTCGATTAAAATTGGGTAATTGAGGTCCGATTTGGGGGAATCCGTCAAAATAGGGGTAAATGTGTTAACTTTGTAGACGACAGGGGTATATTTGACCACTTTCACTAACAGAGGGCAAACTTGACTAATAAACTAAAGTAGATGGGTATTTTTGACCCTTTCCTATAATCAAAGTTCTAACATCCAAACATGAAACAACTTAAAAGTCTTCCAGGCAAAAAGAATAAGAAAATGAGAAGGTTCGAATCAAGAAAGATAAGTTGATGGAAAATTTTGAACTCACATTGTTGTATAGTGACTGTCATTACCCTTATTACTCTTAGGAAAAGCACTAGAAAAACAACAGAAAGACAAAAGATAAGCAAGATTAAAGATCTTCCAATGTTTCCATGAAAAACCATAGTATAGTTGTGTGAGTATACAAAAACACATCAGTCAAACCTTCAAAATGCATATCACGATTTCTCCATTTTGATAGAAATTCTTGACAAGAGTAACTAAAACAGCAGTATTTGCATAAGTTCAAGAATTTTCCCCTATGAATATACAAAAACACATGCACCAAATCATTTTGTTTAATTGATCTTCTAGTGACTACAATATACTTTCATCCAGGTTCAATCTCAAACACATAAAACACAGTCTTCATTTGCTTTGATTTTTATGTGATCGCTATACAATGAAAAATCTCAAGCATGTTATTTGGTCTTATGTGATCCTTAGAGACTTTGGGAATATAAAGGGAAATAAAGAAATGACAAAAAGAGTAGTTTTCAGTTGAATCAATTAGTACCACTATGCTCTCAATGATCCTACCAAGCTGGTAGAAAATTCAAGAAGTTAAAATTGAAGGTGATTACCACACAAGTGAATATTTGTACAAACAAAACTAATACAAGTCCCACACAAGTCCCAAAAGGTCAAATGAAGAAGCAAACTTAGGTATATCGATATGTGATTTACTACCAAAAGTGACATAAAAAGAATATAACATACAAATCTTAGCTAGTACCATCATGCTACACATCATTTTAAAATGTTTCTTGTCCATGTTCAACCTTACATTGATGTTATCCCTGATATCTTGGTAATGTCACTATCAGGTGATATACTTGGTGTGGTGTGGTCACAATAGTAATGAGAACAAAGTAAAATTTCACGTGTACCTGATGTTCTTTTCTTACTTGTTATATTTGCTTAAGCACTAGATGAACCATATGTTTTGATTGCAAAACTAAGACTAGTATTAGTTAGTAAAAACCCTTGATACACATTATTTCTTCTTACCATAGCTGGTATGAGTCTATTAAAGCTGTAAGGAGTCCAAAAGCACCAACATAACATCAATATTATTAGAGAACTGTAAATTATAGCACATTTTAAACTTTTTGAAGACCAAAAAAGTTAACCCATTCATCGAAGAATCTATTGATGTCACTAATACGAATACTTTGCATAATTGGAAATGCGTATTATAGAAACTAAGATATTGAAAGCCCAAAAAAAAAAGTAACACGAGTATTCTGTTTTCGACACTAAAAATCTGGACAAAGTACTAGTAAATTCTCAAAAGAGAAAAGAAGGGTTGATAATAACAAAAAGCTGAAGGTTCTTAGGAAACACATACACATTCAAAAAGATTAATGGGTCACCAAGGAAACCTGAAAATCGGCGAAGTAACGGTGTTCTCTGGGTCAAAATAGTCGATTTCCAGTCCTAATTTTCCCCAAACCTGTCAAAACTATCAAATGACTAAGAGAGACATGAAACGATGGAAGAAAAACACCAGTACAGTCTTGGACGGTTTTAATTTTGTATTTGGGAGAAACATTGAAGAATAATTGTTAGATTGAGGGGCTAGGGTTAAGGAATTTTTTTCAATGGAGAAAGAGAGATGAGCGGACTCTTTCTTTCGCAAAAGAGTTGTTATATTAGTGTTATATTTATTCTTGGTTATCTTTTTAGGACCAGATCTTAATTTATTTTGGGACGTAATTAAGATTCTTCCCTGAAAAATAGACAATTACGGGCCAGCACATAATCTCGTCTCTAAAGGTATACCTTCAAGGACTAGATTTTTATCTCGTCGCTACATAATGGTCACAGATAACCCTTTTTCCTGTAGTGAATTTCCAACAAACCATCTTCTTCCAATTTTACTTCTACTTCTCATTCAAATCACCAAATTAAGAAAACTCACAAATTTTGGACTGAAATTCGAATTGCAATTTCTTCATTGCAATTCGTGCAATTTCTTCAATTCTTCATTACTGTTTAGAAAAATAGAGACGATAACAGAGGCTTATCCCAATTTCAATAACATACCCACTTCCACTCTACCCACTTCCACTCTCCGCAAGCTTGCTGCTTCTTCGAAAACTTTCAATGTCATTTTTCAAATCTGATTCGAAAACTACCAGAAACGCATAATTCATTGTTGTTAAACGATGAAGAAATTGCACGAACTGCCCTTCAAATGGACTTATACAACAACAATGAAGAAATTGCACGAACTGCCCATCTTCATTTGCATTTTGTGTTCACATTAAATTAGATAAAGATATGTTTATTTATATTTACCCATTTATAGATGCAATATTACATTTGCTCTCTTCAATTTATCTAGAAAAAGAAAGGAGAAAAATGAAAAAAAAAAAAAAAAAAAAAAGAAGAAGAAGAAGAAGAAAGAAGATGAGGAAAAGCAACGTTTTGAAGGACAGATAAGAAGGAGAGGGAAGGGGTGGGGAGGTGGGGTAAAGGTTTAGGGGCCATGGGGCCCATTTTTATTATTTTTTATTATACAATATACACACATCAGTGGGCCCGCCTTATTTTTATGGAATTTACGCGCATGTTTTTTTTTTTTTTTGCCACATCAGCATTAGAGGTGGAAAATAATTGAAACGTAAGTTGTTAAGGGGGGTATATAAATATAACTTACGTTTAGTTGCTAAAGTGAGTTTTGCTACCAAGTTCAGGGATGAAAAGATGTCTTTTCTCATAAAACAAATTAGATGCATTCCTTATTCAGTTTTGGGCGATGACACTATAACAACTCCAAATTCACGATACAAACATTGATATATCTTATAATCTTAACTGAGAATAAAGGGAATAATCGAAGGATAACCAGAAGGAGATGAAAAAGCAGGACTCAGAGAAAGGAATGAGAGAATACAGATACTTCATAACTGTTTGCATAAACTGTTCTTCTAAGCCGTAGTCCTTTTAACCAGTTGTTAATTGGGTTTGGATTCCAAATAAACCTCTGTGAAGGCCTTCTGGTCCTATTGCTCCTTCATGGCCCAATACCAGCTTGTGTGACACCCTTGCACTCCTAGTACTGGGCTTGATTCATGGCAAACACTTTTATAAGATTCACTTTTTGTGGGAAAAAAAAAATGGAAAACGAGTTAAAAGGATGTGGCAGACTAATTTTATAAAGCGCTTAGTTCAATTATCTTGGAAAAAATCACATTTGTTTGTAAAATTTACAAATGAAAGTTAAACTAACTTTAAATAAATAAATAAAATCTTGAAATCAGTTGGTAGTTACCAAATTGTAAGGTTTGTAAGCATATTTACAAGCTGTAAATGTTAGTTTTAGTCAAATGCATGCCTAACTCATACTAAAAGAACTTTTAATATCTACATTTATTGATAGTTCAATTAGCTCTAAATCTGTTCTGCCAATGAATGACCTGGCTGAAATTTTCTAAAGCCCATCAAATTAAACCACGACCATATGATGTAAGACTATTTAAATGCATATCTTATCCCTTACACTAAACTTTGCTTCAACAAACAGTTGTATTTCCATGCCTCCTTCCCTATGTGACTCTGAAACGGAAATTTAAATTTGATTTTCAGAAAAATGTAGGTTAGCATTCTGTTAAACTCCAACATAATTGCCTAACTAAAGCTCTTTTATCTCTGCAAGCTATCGTAAAATTATATAAAGTATACTGGCCTCTTTTGCAGGTCAACTCAAGGCATATTCAAGTAAGCAACATCAAGCCTTAATAAATGACTTAAGGTGTTTCTTACGGATTAATTGGAAGGGATCAAAGTATGGGCTACGTGGTGTAAATATTTTCAAAAATAGACACAGAGCGTAAATATCCCATAAAGAAAAAAAGTCTTCAACCAGTATTTGGAGAGGTTGAACCACCACAGCAACTAAGCCACAATCCGGGATTGGCTTAACAAATCCTCTAATACGTTCCGCTTAGGGGTGGCAAACGAGCGGGTCGAGTTGGATATGGGCCGGATCGAAAATGGGTTGACAAAAAACGGATCAATTACCCGACCCGCCCATATTTAACACAGTTAAAAAATGAGTTACCTGACGGATAATATGGATATCCATCTTATCCATATTATCCAAAGCTACTTTAAAGATGTTGGCTTCATGTAGCCAATATGGAAAAAGATTAATTTACCATTTGTCCACAAATCTAATCCCTGGTACATAGTTGCGCCTCAACATTTGTGGGATGAATAAAACTTCGAAACTTTTCAATGAAACGACCTCCAAGAAAATCATTCTTGGAAACTACCCGCCCAACCCCACCTCCACCACCCACTCCCCAACCAAATCCCAACCCCACCCAACGACCACCCTCGAACGCACTTCATCTTCACCTACTTACCCCCACTCCACCCCATCCCACACCACCGCTCCACCCAACCCTCACCCACCCCCTCCCAAAGTGTCTATTTCATATACGACTACTTTGCAGTTTGAAGACAACCCCAAAAATTGACTATGTTTGTAAACTAGCCAACTTTTAAAAGTGACACAAAAATGGCTATTTTTGTAAATTGATCATTTTTGAAAAGTGACATAAAAATGGTTATTTTTGCAAAAATATATTTCTTGCAAAACGACCGAAAATGTAAATTTGCAAAAATAGCAACTTTGTTGTCATTTTTCAAAAAATGATCACTTTACAAAAGTAGCCATTTTTGTGTCACTTAAAAAAATGACCTCTTTAAAAAGTATCTACTTTCACAAAATGGTTATTTTCTAAAAGTGACTACTTTTGCAAAACGACTATTTTTAAAAAGTAGCTACTTTTCCCAAGTAATACTTTGAAAAAGCGGCTACTTTTGTAAAGTTACTACTTTCACAAAATGTCTAGTTTTGTAAAGTTGAGAGATAGGGGGTGGTGGTAGAGAGATGAGAGGTAGGGGTTGGGGGTAGGTGGTGATAGGGTTAGGGGTGGGGTAGGTGGTGATATGGGTAGGGGGTGGGGGTAGGTGGTTATAAGGGTGGGGAGGGAGATAGTGAAAGGTGGTGGGGGTAGGGGGTGAGGGGTGGGGATAGGAGGTAGTGGGGGTAGTAGGGTTGGTGGGGGTGGGGGTAGGAGGGGGTGGTTAAGTGGTGGGGTGGGGGTAGTGAGGGTGTAGGGGTGGTTAGGTGGTGGGGTGGGGTGGGGGTACGAGGGGGTGGTTAAGGAACTTATTTTTCTAGAGAAAATATTTTCCAAAACATTTTGACCAATAAAAAATGGGAAAATTGGAAAACATTTCGTCCATACCAAACACACTCTATATGTTGTGGGTTTTATCTATTTTACCCATTAATTTACCCATATTTTAAGTGGATAATATGGGTTGACTCATATTGAACCCATTTTAAATGGGTTGGGTCGGGCGGATAGCCATATTTTTTACCCATTTTGCCACCTCTAGTTCTGCTTCATCTAGACTAAAATAAAAATTAAGGGTTCTCCTAAGCTAGAGACTCTAAGGGCCCGTTTGGCCATGAAATTGTGAGCATGCACGCGAAAAAAGTAGTTTTTGTTTTCAAAGTGAAAAACGGTAATTAAAAATTGGAGTTGCGTTTGGGCATGAATATAAATTGGAGTTGTTTTTGGATTTTTATCAATGATTTGAAGTCAAAAAAGTGAAAACAACTTTTTGGTGTTTTTCAAATTCTGAAAAAAATTCGAAATTTCTACTTCAAGAAAAAATAAAAATTGTTCATGGCTAAACGGCCACTGAATCTCACAGTTTGTCCTTACAGTGCCATACAAATCTTTAACCAATACAATTTATCCGAAATTTTGAAAATAAATAAATAGATGGTTATGTCCACATGATGTAGTCTACCCAATAAATAAAATTTAGCATAAAACTGTCACGACCCAGCTAGGGGCCGCGATGGGTACCCGGGGCTAACCACCGAGCACCACTCGTTCTATGTCTCATCATACTCATTTCATGCTCTTTTATTACTTTTATACTCAAATCGTAGGAAATCATATTTCATATAAAACGTAAATACTTATATAGATATATGCCTCTTGGCCATCAAAATAACATTTATACTATATAGCATCTCGTGAGACCATCTAACCCACACTGCGTATCTGCGAGCCTCTACTAGAGTACTTGACATATGGACGGGACAAGACCCCGTCATGCCCAAAATATATATACACATATATATACACAAAAGTATAAACTCGATTAGCACCTCTGGAATAATGGAGTGCTCCTGAAATTCTGCTGATAGCTCCTATAAGTCTGCGCCGTCTCCCTGTCTACCTGTGGGCATGAACACAGCGTCCAAAGAAAACGGACGTCAATACGAATATTGTACTGAGTATGTAAGGCATAACAATGAAAATACGTCAATGAGATGAATGAAGCATCAATACGGAGCAACTATATATGACTGTAACTTATAGAAGAAATAGCACATGCTGACTTACTCATAATCATCATCATCATCTCATGTATGCAATAATGTATAAGCTGCCCGTCCATATAGGTACGGTGTGATAATGTATAAGCTGCCCGTCCTTATCGGATCGGTGTGATAATCATAGCCTGCGTCCAGGCCTCCCGCGTCCGGGGTATAAGCTGCCCACTATAGTGGTGTGTATGTCTGCCCGTCCATATAGGAGCGGTGTAATAACATCATCATAATATGCTCATCATAATACATGCATAAGAACTCAAGGACAACTATACTTTGTCGGGGTGACGTAGGGTCGTGATCCCCCGACTTCATTATGGACATCTATACGTATCCTGCCTCACCATGAAGGAAGTAGTGTATAAGGTGAGTGTATGCCATAACAGACATCTGTAACTTAATAGTGTTCTGCCTCACCTTGAAGGGACAATACATAAGGTGAGTGTATACAATACATGACATACTTAACTTAACGGTATTCTGCTTCACCTCGGAGGAAACAAGGTATGAGGTGAGTGTATACAACATACGATATCATTAGCGTTATAGGAATGTAATAACATGAACTCTAGAGTCTTTAGACTCAAGCTTATCATCATTGGACTCATAACATATCTCTTGTCTCATATAGCTATTCATGATCATAGATTCTTGATTTTTTCGGGATATATATAGAGAATTCATGTAGAGAAAGGAGAATCATACCATCGGATTCATGCCATAGAAAGAAAGGACTAGCCTCACATATCTTTTACGTTTACTATTCTTATAGCTTGCTTGCTTCCCCTATGATGCACTTATGTATACCTTCAAGAGAATTCATGCTGTCGTTAGCTAAGCAATTATAAGAACGGACTACTATTTTTAGGGAAAATTGGGCAGCATTTCCTTTGTTTCTACTACTTTTCCCATATTCTATTTCAGCTCCCAAACATTCGCAACCATAATCATAATATAGAAACCAACAATCATCATTTATATACATTTAGCAAAATCCACGAATTTCTCCACATTTAGTGGTTTTAGCTTATCATCACATTTTTCTCATACATCACACTTATTTCATGGTATAAACATCATTTATAGCATACTCATGATCACAACATATCAACGTTCATGGTTTCATTCAACTACCATTCAATAGTGACACTACTCATCCTTCCAAAACTCATTTTCCATGTTTTTCTACAATCCAAGCATCTTAGCTTTACAATACCTTAAATAGCACAATAAAACCATGAAGCATACCTTAGATGATGGTGGAACAAGCTTAGAGTTGAATCCTCCCTTTATCACCAAAACCCTTCTTCACCTTCCTTAGGATTTTCTTGAAGAAGATGAATCCTACTTGAGTTTCACACACTTGGGTTCATGAATTTGATGTTGTTAATCTTGGTTCCCTTTGATTTTTCTTGTGGATGAAGTGTTGAGAGGGTTCTAGAGGGTTTTCGGACCAAAAATGGTGAAAAAATGGGTTAAAAACGAAGTTGGGTCTATATATAATTGTCCAGAAGATTCTGGAATGACACAACATGCGGCACTCTATGCGAGTCGCATGTCGAACATGCGAGTCGCATGTTGTGTCGCAAATCATGCCAGCTGACCAACTCTCACTGGCACGCTTTGCGGTTGCATCTGCGAGTCGCATGTTGAACATGCGAGTTGCATGTTGCGCCGCAAAGTGTGCCAGAACGTGATATTCTGCCCCCGAACTGTCTGTCGTAAAATGGCCATAACTTTTGATCCCGATATGCTGTGAGGGACCACCACCTATGGTTAGAAAGATCTTTCAATTGTCTACAACTTTCATCCTGTGGTGGTTTTCCAAAATTCCAACTTTATAATAGCGTGTTTGCCCCTCCAACCTAGATCATTACGAAGATGTTTCCTTAACTCGCCCTCTGGATGGCCTATGCTCATGTTTGGCTTATGGGTTCTTCTTGAAACTTACTTGGCACTTCATTACCAATATAAGGGACATTATAACTCTTCTCCAAAATGTCGTTAAGCCATCATTAATTCGATACTCGAAATTCTTTCCCGATACACAACATATACCTTGCTTTCCTTAACAACTTTCGTCTCCTACCTCCAATGTCTTTGAAATCTCATTTAGAATCATTAAATATTATTTCTTACTTATCAAAACATCATATGCATCATGCCCTTGGGCAGTCAATTCACTGTGCATGAACGAAAAAATTTCCGAGGTGTAACAAAAACTTACTTCAATTAGTGTATAGTTACAGTAAAATGAAGAGTTAGCCCCTGTTTGGATGGTGGTTTCCCGTGGTTCATTAATGTATGGTTTTCTATGAAACCATGTTTGTTTCCATTGTTCTTAAAATTATGTGGTATAGTGTTGTAAACCCGTGATTCATTCCAAGGTTAATAACCATGAAAAGTCTCAATTTTCGTAACCACGGATTTGGTGGTTTTTCCGTGGTTACATATTTCATTTCTCCATTATACCCCACTCCACTCCCACCCTACCACTGACCCCCACCCTCCACCATCCATCCCACCCCATCCCTGCCCCACCTTCCACCATCCATCCCACACCACCCCCACCGTACCACTCACCCCCACCCCACCCCTGCCCTACCACCCACTCCCACCCCTAACTACCCCATTCCTCTGCCACCCACCCCAACCACCCCCTCACCACCGCCCAACCCCACCCCACAACAACTCACCCCCACCTTACCACCCACTACCCCCACCCTTATCCTACAACCACCCACTTCACACCACCCACCCCTCCACCACCCCTCACCACCACCCAACCCCACCCCCACCCTCATCCCACAACCACCACCCAACCCCACCCCCACCCTCATCCCACAACCACCCACCTCACACCACCCATCCCTCCACCACCCCCACCCACTACCTACTTATTTTTTAAAGTTCCTATTTTATTCTTTACCTGAGTTTTATTAATATATATAAACAAGTTTCTAATTAAGAGTTAAGGGTATTTTAGTAAACTTATAAGTTATTATACAGTACCATATAGTCAAACCAAACAATACAAATGTTATTAAACCACAACAGACGATACAGTCTATCCAAACATGGTGTTCATTAATACAGTACAATACAATACAACACCATACTGTACCATACCATACTGTACATTAATGAACCACGGGAAACCACCATCCAAACAGGGGGTTAGTAAGTGCGTTCAATTAATGCAAGAGTTACTGCATCAAGGTAAGCAACAATCATCTAGCAGCGTCTCGAACAGGCTGTTTGGAATTGAAGATAATCAGAACTCCATGTTTGAGTTCTTTGTATGAAACCAGAAAGAAGAGAAGAAGGTGATTGAGAAGAAGAAGAACAGCTTAGTGATGAAGAAGAGAATCAGATGACTTTCATTGATAAACGTGTAAGTTTACAATGCTATGTATCTTTTATATTTACATGTGTATATCAGTAGAATTAGTTGACTAACTACTTCACTAACTACCTTTCACAAATACAGTTATAACTAACATTTTACAGAATGCTATACTAAGCTCATTAACAGCTCATCTAACCAGTTGTGTTAAGCAATAATAATCCCTCAGATTAGGTCAATCAAGGGTTGATCACTGCACTTGATCAAGGGAAGTTGGTGCAACAGGCAAGTGAAAACCAACCTGGAGCATGTGTGTTTACCAAAGAACAATATGACCAGATTCTTCAGATGCTGAATAAGAGCGCAGCTAGTGTCAATGCTACAGGGTCTAAGAGTCAAGCGGATAACACAGCTGGTAAGGATACAGGTATAAGTAATGCTTTTCTAGCTAAACTAGTGCAACGGATTATTGACACTGGTGCCACCAATCATATGGTGTCCAATATAGATATGCTAGATAAATCAACTGTCATTAAGAGTAAGAATCCAAAGCCTATTTATCTACCAAATGGTGACATTTCTATGGTCACATACACTAGTTCAAGCTCTATATCACCTAGAAATACCTTAGAAAATGTGTTCTTATTGCCATAGTTTAAGTATAACTTAATGTCTGTTTCTAAGGCTACAAGAGAGTTAAAATGTGCGGCCTTGTTTTATCCTGATTTTTGTATATTTCAGGATCTGTCCCACGGGAAGGTGAAGGAGATTGGTAGACAAAAGGATGGGCTATATCTACTTAATCAATCACCTGGGGATCATACTCATGGTGTAACTCTAGCAGCTAAAACCAGTCAAGAATTTAATCAATCAGAGATCAACCTATGACATATGAGATTTGGACATGTGCCTTCATCTGTTCTATCCAAATTACTACCTAGTTCAAAAGACAATATTTCTGAAATACTCAATAAGTGTACTGTGTGTCCATGTGTTAAACAGACTAGAATTCCTTTTCCTGCAAGTAGCATTAACATAAATGAATGATTGAACGTGTAAGTTTACAATGCTATGTATCTTCTATATATACATATGTATATCAGTAGAATTAGTTGACTAGCTACTTCACTAACTACCTTTCACAAATACAGTTATAACTAACATGTAACAGACTGCTATGCTAAGCTCATCTGACCAGCTGTATTAACTGATTGTATTCCTTTCTTCAACAGGAATCACGTAAACTTACAACGACGGTAGGTACCAAACATTCAAGGAGAAAATTTCAAGGCGTTCTGTGGAAGACGCTATGCGGCAAGTGTACGGGATTTTCTGATACATATCGAAGAAAATACCAACAGATAGAATTCGGTATACATTCTAGAGAGAGGACGGGAATATAAGGTTGTGTAACCTGAATTCCTTCGACCAGGTCCGACAGGCGACAGAATGTCTATCAAAATGCTATCTGTTGAATTTTCTTCTATATATATCGAGAAATCAGATACATTTGCCTCGTTGTAGCGTTTCTACATACCGACTTGAAATTTTCTTGAATGCTTGATGCATTCTAATCATTTTACTGTAACCTGGATTGTTCGAAAAATCCCTTTGTGGAGCATTGAACTGAAGCTTCAAATTGTAAAGCACACTAAGAGACCCTAAGATTTCTAGAAGCTTCGAGAAGATCGTGGAGTGAACAATGGTGGGAAAAAAAGTGACAGAGGAGCGTGAGTACTGTGGGGGAAAGACGGGAGAAAAGAGAGTTCTTAGAATTTGTATGGAAACTAGGAGGTGGGCATTTGGATACAAGGATTGTAAAATTTGAAAAAAGGTACTCCCTTTTATACTATTTTTACTTGTCCATTACATGTGCTATAATAAAAAAGTACATGTGTATTTTTAATTGTTCACTGTATTAAAAATATATTTTTACTTTTATTTGTCACTTTTAGTATATCAAGAGATTTTTTTTTTTCATATTTACTCTTAGCATTAATTACTTATTCCTCAAATTATTTCTCAAGATCTAAGACTATATAAACATCAATTAATATGAGTATTGTGGTAAAAATATTCATATGAATTAGTAGTATTGTTTCTTGAAGCATGTGTATAAAGTCAAACTGGATGAGTAAAAGTGAACGGAAGGAATAGTTTAGTTTAGCAAACCAAGATAGAATTTGGGATGATTTTACCTCACGTTTGGTTGGGGAAAAATTCCCAGATAATTACTCCTGGGATTAGTTATCTGGAATTGTAGTGTTATTTTTATCCCACATTGATAGTGAATAATAATTTCGGAATAACTAATCCCGAGATAACTTGTTCCCCAACCAAACGAGTCCTGTTTTTATGGAAAGAAGAATCTTTTTCCTTTAGTAAATCGGAATCCATCTTTTTGTTGATATTTACTTGATTCAAATTATATGCTTGTTTAATTTAAATTTCCTTTAAATAAATTCAATACAGAAGCACGCCTGGCAAGAGTTATTGCTTCTTCACGTGACTCTGTTGTAAGGAGTGATCATATGTTTGAATTCAAACAAAAAGTTTTTCTGATGACTGATGAAAGAGAACTTATTGCTCAAAAAAGGTCAATAATGAAAGATGAAATTTTGTGTAAGTCTGAAATTTTGGGGCTAGAGTTATTGGTCTTTATTCTTTTTTTGCTTAGGCTATTAAATTGTTTCCTATTTAGTGTAACCCAAAATGAAGATATGAATCTGTGCAACTACCATAAAGATTTATCCTTTCTTTTAAACATAGTTGAAAAGTAATAAAGCAAGTCAGACTCTAGAGCACATCTGAACGTATGTTATTGTAGCACAGGTCACTTTTCTTTGTCTAAGCAGACAAACTATATATGCCCAATGCCTTTTTTTTTTTTTTAAGAATAAAAAAAAAAAAAAAACAATTGAATTTCTTCTATAGCAAAGTGCCAAATTTTCTTTTCTTTTTGTTAGAGAACTTGTAAAATTTATTAGGGGAAGTGCACGGATAGTCGATTTCAGGACTCCAATTAAATTATATTCGGAGTTCTTAATTTGTTCAAGCTTATATGCTTTAAATTAACTTCAGACACACGATATCTGAAGTTCAAACCTTCGCGCCTGAGTTTAGCTTGTCAAAGTTCAACTTCGGACACTTTAAAAGTAAATAAATTTCAGGCATTTTTACATGAACTTAAAGCACGTATATATGAAGTTTAGTCAATTTTTGCTTGAAGTTCAATTATAATTTTTGGCTTGAAGTTCAACCATTTTTACATGAATTTAGAGCACGTATGCGTGAAGTTCAACCATTTTTTACTTGAAATTCAATTATTTTTTACCTGAAGTTTAATCATTTTTGCATGAACTTAAGACAGATATGCCTTGCTTCACATGCAAATTCTGGAGTGGACAACATGGAAGATATAGGGGAAACTAGTTTCGGAAAAGGGTCAAAATTACCCCTGAACTTTGGGAAATAGTTCATCTATACCCTTCGTTATACCTTAGGGCCAATTATACCCTTATCGTTATACTATGGGGTCAATTATACCTTTATGTCTAACAGCTGCCACGTGGCATCATCCCAGTCCTTCAAAATTATTTTTCCCACAAATAATTTTTTACCTACTAAAATAACCCAACCCGACCCGAATTTTTTTTTCTAGCCAAGGGGTAATGGGTTTGGCTGGAAAAAAAAAATTCGGGTCAGGTTGGGTTATTTTAGTGGTTAAAAAATTATTTGAGGGGAAAATAATTTTGAAGGGCTGGGATGATGCCACGTGGCAGCTGTTAGACATAAGGGTATAATTGACCCCATAGTATAACGGTAAGGGTATAATTGCCCTAAAGTATAACGAAAGCTATGGATGAACTCTTTATTTTGGCCTATCTAAACAATGATATTTTAGAGGTAGTATCCTTAAGATATACCTCACGCACCAATAACTCAAATTAGAGGATGTATCGTTAAGATCATCCTCACCCACTGTACTGTTCAATTATTTTATAAAATCCTTCGTTTCAGCAAAAAAAAAAATAAAAAAAAATGACACATATGCCTGAAGTTAGTCATTTTTTTCTGAACAAGTTTTTGCCCCGGAATGACTTGCTTTTCGAATTTCAACAATTTAGCACATGATTTAATACCTAAATCTACTATAAATGATCTCAAATTTGAAATATAAGTTTCAAATATCATAAAAGCAAATCTCAATCATCAATTTGTCAAAATAATAATAAATCTAATGGAAAAGGAAAATAATGCCCCTCAACCATGACAAATAGAAGTATAGAACAACTTTGTCCTCCGTTTGGATTTGGTCCTAGATTTGCCCTTATCATTGTGGAATGACTCAAATTTGCCCCTTCACTATGGAAAATAGAACAAATTTACTCTCTGTTTGAATTTGGTCCCAAGTATACCTTTTTTAAAAATAAAATAAAAAAACGCCGTCTGTGGGGATCGTAGCCACAACCACGTGGTTAAAAGCCCCAAATATACCCTTATCATTAAAGAACTTGCTCAAATTTATCTCTCAAGACTAACAAAATTCACTTTTCCAAGCAACCCTATAGTTTCTGGTCAAAGGTTTATTTGACTTCTATTTTCTAAAACGACGAGAGGTAGAGCTAAAAAAATATATAGAAACTTTTTTTCTTTAAAAATACACATCAAAAGGATGAGAGAAATTTTTCCCGAACATTTCTTTTTGGCTCAACGTATGACTAATAAAGTCTCTTTCGGCTTCTTGAAGATCAATACTTTTTTGTCTACGTAATTGTGATCCTATTCATAACTATAGTTCAACAAAAATAAAATTAATCTTTTTTTTTTTTTTTGGCATGACAATAATCATAATTTTTTCATAAAGATTAAATCGTTTTGTCAACTATATATAATAACTCCTCCCAATTTCTTCAATTATTTCTCACATATTTGAGAATTTTGATTCGGTATTGAGTGCTTGAAGATTATTTATTTTTCCATAGAAGATATTTGATTTTCTCGAATTTGTGTTCGGTTCAATTGTTGTTTAACTTCAAGAGAGTAATTTCTTTCTAATGGGGGAAAGACATCTAGATGTAACCCAACTCTTTTAACCATCTTGGGTCAGCTAATTTCCTTGACAAAAATTTTTATAAGAAAAATTTAGTGTTAAGATTAATATCTTTCAATGGCATTCCATTTCAATAATAAAATATGTTTTAAATGAGTAAAAATAAGTTATTGAAGGTCCGTTAATTTTGACGGACAAATTTAAGCAAGTTCTTCATTGATAAGGACATATTTGGGATCATATCTAAGGGAAAATTTCAGCTATTCAACAACTATAAATAGGCGTTTGGCCATGAAAATTCAGTTTTTTTTCACTTTATTTGGAATTTTGTCTGTTTGGCCTAGCGGCTAAAAACTGCTTATTTTGAAAAGTGTTTTTCAAAAAAGTACTTTTTATGAGAAGTAGTTTGTGTTTGGCTAATTCATTTGAAAAATATTTTTGACTGCTTTTAATAAGAAAATTGGGTTTGGCTAATCTTCTTAAACATTGCTTTTGAGTGTCAAATTAAGAAAAAGGGCAAGTATCAATAAACATTTACTATCAAAATTATTTTACAGATAGAAATTATTTTAAATAGCTATTATGAGAGACATTTATTAAATTTACTTTTACCTAATTAAAATTTAAAAGTACATATTAAACTTTTTAATTAATATGATACAAAAATAAATAAAAAACATATTAAATATTGATATTATATCAACACGGTCATTTAAATATACTAAAAAAACTACAAAAAAAAAAAAATTCAAAATCAATCCACAAATTAAAATTCAACGCAAAAATAAGTAGAATCCTTCATACATCACGAAGATTCTCAATGATTTTATCCCTAATGGATTAATGAGGGATATACTTGGTAAATATGTATTTGTGGTAGGGATATTTTTGTCTTGAAGAAAATTAATTTCTGCTTCTGCTTTTTTCAAAATGCAAAAATTTTCTGTTTCTCCTCAACCGCAGAAAAACTGCTTCTGCTTCTACTTAAAGCAGTTACTAATTGGCCAAACACTTCAAGTATCCAAAAAAGTGCCTTTTTCTCAAAAAAAGTGTTTTTGGCCCCAAAACTGCTAGGCCAAACAGGCTCTGAAGTTGGAGTTGTGTTTGATTATAGTTTTTGAAAAAAATATTCGGTTGTTTGAATGTATTAAAAGTGAAAACAAAGTTTTAGGTGTTTTTCAAATTCCAAATACAATTTCAAGTTGTATTTAAAATTTTCATGGCCAAACACTCATTTCCAAATAAAGTGAAATAATTTTCCAAAAAAAGTGAAAAATTATCATGGCCAAACGGGAGTTAGGATCGAATTCAAATGGAGGGCAAAGTTATCCTATTTGTCATAGTGGAGGGGTATTTTGACCCTTCGTGGTTTGCCAGTGTTCAAGTTTTACAACAATAACCATCTTATTTAGACTCTCTTATCATATTTGAAATTCAAGAATCACACCTGCAAAACATTATACTTCAATTGCTAGGGATACAAAAATGCTATTGTACAAGAAGGAGCAGGAGTAGGAGGCCGCGTATTGTTATTTGATATTTGCCTAAGCATACGTTGAATAAATTTTAAAAGTTATTGCTCAAATGACAACGACCAAATAAGGCATTCCATGAAAATATTTTACGGACTTATTTCGACAAGAATGATTTTAAAGTTGATTTTTTTTGCGCCGATTCCCTTCAAACGCGCTGGTCTTTAATTTTGACCCTCAATTGCTAGTCTTTAATTTTTGTTCTTCGCTTAAAAAAGTAGCAAAAAATAATTCGAGCTTCTGGGTTCGAATCCGGACTCAATTAAAAAAAAATCACGAGGCAAGATTTCGCCAAAGTTAAGCCTCATAAGGCCTAACTTAGTTATGATGTAGTTCCAAGTTAGGCCTTATAAGGAAGTTATGCCGGAGAAGGGGTAAAGTTATGGCTTAAAGCATAACTAGAAACTATGCCTTACGATTTATTTTTTTTACTCTGCTGAGATTCTACAGAAATTAGGCCTTAAGGCCTAATTTTTTCCCGAATAGGCTTAATTTGCTATGAAATTCTGTCTTGCGAAATTTTATATTTTATACTCTGTTGAGATTTGAACTCAGAGTCTCAGAATATTTTCGACAACTTAAAATGTCAAAGGATATAAATTAAAGACCAGCAATTTGAGGGACCAAAATTAAGGACCACCCCCGAATAAGATCATTTGTGCGAATGACCCATTTATGAGCCCAACTAGGCCCAACAGCTCATTTGTTGGATATACAACAAAGGACTGAAATGTAAGAAAACAGACAGCAAACTCGAAAAGAGGATAATTCATAATCCAATAAATATAAAATAGAAACCAATTGAAAAATCTGAAAGGCTAATATCCAAACGTGTGGCTCTACTGGGCACTGCCTTATCTGGTAATTGAGTGACTCTGATCATCTTCTCCTAATCTATTATTTCTACAATACAAAGAATAACATCATCCACTTCCTCTATACTCTCAAAAACAGCAACATGGCTTCTTCTACTCTTTCTCCTGTATCTCCTTCTCAGGTAATTAAACTGAAACCATCTTAATGCACAACCGTGGGAAGAGCTAGTGTACTTCGTCGAAAACTCATATTGTATTAAAATTATTGTTTATGTATATATCGTACATGTTGAATTTTTCTTGACTTCTTCGTATGTTTGCTTCTTTATATTTTAAATATACTTCGTGAAATTCTGCTTTAATCACCACAATCTGCTTTAATTAACTTGGGAAATTACATTGTACGCAGAATGTTAAAATTATTTTTTATGTATATAGTGTTGATGTTGAGTCACCTTGACTTCTTCCTATTATATTTCTTTATATATTGAATTCCCTTAGTGAAACTCTGGCACTGCCACTATAATCCCAACAATCGGCTTTAATTGAACTTGCAAAATTACACTGTACACAGAATGACAAAATTATTTCTTATGTATAAATAGTAGATGTTAAATCATTTAACTTCTTCGTATGTTTCTTCTTTACATATTAAATACCTTTAGTGAAAAATTTGGCTCTGCCACTGTAATCACAACAATCTACTTTAATTGGACTTGCAAAATTACACTGTATATAGAATGTCAAAATTACTTTTTATGCATATACACTAGATGTTGAATCCCTTAACTTCTTCGTATATTTACTTCTTTATATTTTGAATACTCTTCGTGAATATTCTGGCTCCGAATCACAACAATCTGTTTTAATTGAACATGCAAAATTACAGTGTACACAAAATATCAAAATTATCTTTTATGTACAAATATAGTAGATGTTGAATTCCCTAAACTTCTTCGTATCTTTACTTTGTTATACTATTTTGAATTCCTTTAGTGGAAATACTGGCTCTGTCACTGTAGTAGTTTTTCACGTTTTACTTAATTTTCAGCTATGCTCGAGCAAGAGCGGGTTGTCATCGGTTTCACAAGCATTGCTTGTGAAGCCCATGAAGGTTAATGGCCTTGGATTGGGAAAGGATAAGAGGATGAAAGTGAAATGCATGGCTACTAGCATTCCTGCAGATAATGTGCCAGACATGGAAAAGAGGAAGCTCATGAATTTGCTTCTATTGGGTGCTCTTGCTCTTCCCACTGGAGGCATGCTTGTACCTTATGCTACTTTCTTTGCACCACCTGGGTTAGTTCTTCTTCCTTTGGTCACAAATTAGACCCCTGTTGTTTTGCATTGAGTTCAACTCCTATGCATTGAAAGTGTAGTTTTTATATTATCAGCTCAGTTAATAAGGTACTAACCTTATATATATATATATATACACGGTTTTTTGATGATGATGATGTCTAGATCAACTTGCGTAACTCAATTATTTCATCAGGTGTTTGCTATTTTCTATCAGAGAAATTAAAGGATAACTCTGCCCACTAGAGCTTAGGCAGATCAAAAGAAATAACATAGTAACTAATAATTCTAAGAAGAAAGATTGGAATATTAATCTCATCAGCATCATGAATCTCATATAAAATCCTATCAATCGAAGCAGTTTTCAAAAATATAAAACGACTTACTAGGATTGAGTTTTATATTAGGGGGTCTAGCTAGGAGCTTTGTTACTTCCCGATCCAATTTATTCTGCCTTTTCCTTGAGATTGGTTTTTGTCAGTACATCGTTTTCTGTTTAACTCCTGCTTTATGGCTTGATAGTGTAAAACTATATTCAATTTATTCTGCCTTCTCCTTGCAATTGGTTTTTGTTAGTACATTGTTATTCTATCTTAATTGGTTTTTGTTAGTACATTGTTCTTCTATCTAACTCCTTTTTTGTGGCTTGATAGTGTAAAATTTATACCTATTAGATAAGGTTTTTCAAATTGTGGCATTTTTATGTGGCTTTGAAATTTCATGGGGATGTAAGAGGAGGACAACTAGTGTAAACTTTTACGAAGTTAACTGAATGCCAGAGGGCTGCTTTTTCTTCTGATCAAGCTTTTGAATTGTTAATTCATCAGACTGATACTCCAGTTTCTAGGTTCAAGTTCCGTCACATTTGTAACTCTTTTGCCATCTCTGCATATTTGAGCAACTGGTGTAAAAGTTTTACCCTTAGCGGTCGTTTGGTAAGCGGGCTAAATTATCCCGGGATAAAATACAAGGATTATTTTATTCCATTTGGGAGGTGGGATAAAATAATCTCAAGGTTAATGGGATAAGGTGGGATATGTCATCTGTCAGTTTAAGCTTCATTTTATGCTTTGTTTGGTGGAAGGTATAAATTTATCTACCTTCTACCAAACATGATATAAAATTAATCCCAAAGTTAGTGCTGCGATATCCACCTTATACTGTGTACCAAACGACCCCTTAAAGTTGTAATTTAACAATGTTTTCTAGTCAAAAACACACCTCAAGTATCACCTTTTTTTTTTAGTTTTCTACCTGAATTATCAGTTATGGGAGTTTCCTACCTAAACTATTACCAACTATCAGTTGGTCACCTTTCCTACCTAAACTATCACCAACTAGTTTGCAAAACACATCTTAACTATTAGTTATTCACTTTTAATGAGTTGTGTTTTGCAAAATTAGTTGGTGACAGTTCAAGTAGGAAAAGTGAACAACTAATAGTTGAGGTGTGTTTTGCAAACCAATTGGTGATAGTTTAGGTAGGAAACTCTCATACCTGATAGTTCAGGTAGGAAATTCAAAAAAAGGTGATACTTGACTTGAGGTGTGTTTTTGACCCTTAACTCTTTTCTTTTTCTGGAAGAAATTAGACGCCTTCTTAATTGAATTGGACAGGATTGCAGTACCAATTAACTTCAATTTTCTAACATTCAGCATGGTAAATTTCTGAAAACTATCCGTTAAGAAGGATCAACTACGTTGGCTGTAATTTTGATGTTGTCATTCATTTTTATTGGAAGAGAAAAAGACATATATGTTGTATTGACTATTAAGGAGTCTCAGTTGTAGACCATAAGTTAATTTTATTCAGTTAGTAGTGTTTTTTATTATATTTTATACTCTGGAAGATATTCCAATACGTTAAAAAATAAAACTTTCCTGAAATGATAAGCCTGAAAACTTGATATTCGTTCATCTTAACAAGATCTAAGGAGAGAAAAGGCTGTTATATGCATGAATTATTGGTATGCAATGCTTTTGTATCACTAGACGGACTTGATCTCATATTGTCCGCGTTACTAACTATTACTCATGATTTGTCGTTCCATTTGGAATTGATCCAACAGCTCCGGAGGTGGTAGTGGTGGTACCGTTGCCAAGGATGCGTTAGGTAATGATGTCGTTGCAACTGAATGGCTCAAAACTCATGCCCCTGGAACCCGAACCCTCACACAAGGATTAAAGGTACTCATACCTTCTCTTTTAATATAGGAATTTCTTTGTAATTCAGTGTTGCTTAATGATCTTAATAAATCCGTGGCGCATTTAAACAATTCTTCCAACATGTATGTTATTTTGAGTTTTCCATGTCGTGATACTGTTGCAATGAAATTCTAGGGAGATCCTACTTACCTTGTCGTGGAGAACGATGGAACACTCGCGACCTATGGAATCAATGCCGTGTGCACCCACCTTGGTTGTGTTGTGCCGTGGAATACTGCTGAGAACAAGTTCATTTGCCCCTGCCATGGATCCCAATACAACAGCCAAGGAAGAGTTGTTAGAGGACCTGCTCCTTTGGTAAGTCATAAACTCCTTTTTCCATGCTGTAGTAGCTATCTTTATATCTTTCTTATCAATGAGCCTTCAGACTTTGAAGAAAATTCAGGGCGGATTCGGTCGGTCCTACTGAATCCATTGTTTTTTTGCTCGAACTATGTATAAATATGAAAAACAGAATATAAAATGGTATACATACACTAAGATCATACTTCTAAACTTAACTGATTCTGGATTCGGAGTTTGCCTCACAACCAGGCTAGAGGCAACATCAACCCGTAATAATAGCAGAAAATCCTAAATTTGAATGTGACACTTGCTATCATCAATTGCCCCCCCCCCCCCCCCCCCCCCCCAAACACACACACACACACACAAAAAAAAAAAAAAAAAAAAAAACCGACCCCAACAACGGAATCAAGATTTGAAGCTTATGAGTTCGGGATTCTAGTTCTTTTAGATTAGTTGGTTCTAAATTACTAATTTGTACATATTTACTAACTTTAATGGGTTGTCGATATATTCAACCTTTTTTTCTTTTTCTACTTTCTACCCGTCAAAAGGTAGGGGTAAGGTCTGCGTACACTCTACCCTCCGCAGACCTCACCTGGTGGGATTATGGAATTATATTAGGTATGTTGTTGTTGTTGTGGTCCCTCATAATGAAAAACAGTTACTATGACTAGTAACATCTTGTTTTTCTGGTTGGCACAGTCCTTGGCATTGGCTCATGCAGACATTGATGATGGGAAGGTGGTGTTTGTTCCATGGGTTGAAACAGACTTCAGAACTGGTGATGCTCCATGGTGGGCTTAGAAATACCATATAGCTTTATAATTATAGTATATATATTCTCTTGTATCATTGTTACATAGAGCTTATTCCCTCTATCATCAAACAAAAAAAAAAATGTAACTATTGAAACACAATCCTTGCAGTCCCAAAATAACATTTTTTGTTTGGGGTACAGCTATATATATATATATATTTTTATTTTTTTTGTATTTATCACTTTATTTACATCACTCCATTTCATTAAGGTCTTTAAAAGATGTTTTTGAATGTGATCCTAAAAACAAAAGTCGACCACTTGTTTATCAGTGTTAATGTTCAAAATCATATTTTCATTTATTAAGTGTTAATAAGTGTGTAGATTATAGACAATTGATGGATTTCATAATCAATCTTCTGATATGTTTCTTTCCTAAAATGTGTTGTGGTTCTCAAAGGTTTCCCTTGTTAGTTTAAGGGATAACACGTGAACATACCCTCAAACTTGGCATAGACAAGTATACTCATCAATTTTGGGTGTGCACAAGTAGGCACCTCAATTTGTCTCAATTTTGTCAGTTGAACACTTCAATTTACAAAATGATCATCTAGACACCTTCAAACTTCATGTGCCACATCAACATAGGTGTTTACGTGTTCAACTTTATACAAGTTGAGGTGTCTACTTGTGCACACCCAATGTTGGAGGGCATACATGCTAGCATAGGCCAAATTTGAGGGCATGTTTATGTATTATGCCTATAGTTTAATGTGTTATAACTTAATGACCATTTAGGATGGCAATAGGGCGGCACGGGAGTTAAATCCTTGGATGGTCACCTAAGTTTAGAGAATGTCCTGCAAAAATCATTTTTCTTTCATGTAGGACAATAAGGTCACTCATGTATCACTACTTTTCTCCAAAAAGTATTTAAACACCTCAAAAGTCTCTTTCTCTCCTAATTGACATATCATGTCACTAAAGTCTTTTTTTTTTTAATAAACATATTTAACTCATCTTTTTTAAAGTTGAGGTGCTTAGATACTTTTTGAGAAAAATAGTGTTTTATTATTCTAAATGAAATAAAAGTAACTTTTGTAAGAAATTCCTTCTACTTAGTCAATAATCCCAACTCATACTTATATACAATTTAAAACCTGGAACTCTGGTTGGATATTTTTTTCTTAAATTACTGCACAAAGGCTTCAGATTTTCTTAAAGGATTGTCTTTAAAAATAAAAGAGAAACAGGGAAAAAAACAACGTAAAGAGAAGACACTCCATGAAACAAGAGCTCATTTCTTCCCCCTCCAACGAGTTCAGCATAAAATGTTCATCAAGCATCAAACCTTCAAGAAATAGTTTCACTTCATCTTTGTTTACTTAAAATTCCAATTACAACAAAACCATCACCTGAAAACTATAGTTTTATCTTGAACCCCCCAAAAAAAAAATTAGTAATAATAAAAATCTGATTTTTGTTCTTCCTCAAAAAGTTCATTCGTCTTTCCAAATAGCACCACTTTTACTTGTACTGATTTCCAACCTTGCATTACATAAATCAAAATAGAGGGAGATGAAAGATAGAAAATAAAAATCATAAGGTTGTGGGTTAATCAATGTTGCTGGCATTTTCAACTTTCAATCGGTCTATAGTTGAATTAGGAAAATTGGATATAGGGGGAGATGGGTAAGAAGAGAGAGTGGTAAAGAAGTAAAATGAATTGGGTAAATTCTGGGTCCCCCAAGGACACTTGTCAACCGTAGAAAGGGTCACACAACTGACACTACTATGCCTCACGCAGATTAAAATTTTTCAAACCAAATCCTTTTTTAAAAACAAAGTATTACATACTCGAACAACACTTATTTATACCAATTTGAGATTACACTCTTTTGTTATATTTATATGAGTTGCTTATTTGATTCATTAAAACTGAAAGTGTCAAGCTACTTTCATTGCACAAGCCGAAATATTATAAAAGAAAATGAAGAAAGTAAAGGAAAATATGCAACTAAGCATACACACAAACATAATAAGTAAGAAGATTTTACAAAACCAAATATAAGAAAAGATACAGAAAGGTAAAAGGAGTAGCTCGCTCTGGACAAACTTCAATCTTATGATGTTTTCTCTTGCTCACCCTTCTTGCTGCTTGTTATTTTTCAATCTGATGGCAGCAAACACATAAATCTTGTTGCCCATGTTATCCAGGCACCTCATATAGGCATATCTCCAAGACTTTTTCAACATTAGAGTAGCCCAAAATACCCAGAAACCTGAATTGAATCCAATTCCCATGCTAATGTAGAACGAAAATTCCTCGAGCCAGTTGTTGTTTTCTCCGTGTTGAACGGCCTGCCCCTCCTGCTCATTATTACAGTGATTCATGTCCTCAAGTAAATGATCCGAGCAGACTCGTGAGAGTGGCCATCCGCACAAGTTTGGATTCCCAACATAAGAATTATTCTTGAAGGTAGCGAATTGACTTCCAAATGGAATTTTTCCTGTCAAATCATTGAAAGAAAAATTCGCAAGCGCAAGATTGGGAAGTTCTGCGATACTGGGAGGAAAGGTACATGACAGCTTGTTCCTGGAAAGATCGAGAAATTCCAAATTTTGTAAGTTGCCAATGTCACGTGGAATTACTCCTGTGAAATTATTCCTTGATAAATTCAAACTCACTAGTGCAGAAAGGCTGGTGATTTCCTTGGGAATTTCCCCTGATAAATGGTTCTCCGCTAGATCAATTATTTTCAAGGGCATGGAAAGATCCCACACCAAAGACCGCCCAGTATCGAACGTGCCATAAGTTCTGTAATCTGCATAGGGTCCATAAGTAAAGGAAGGAGCCTGATCTACCCCGGACATGGTGTGGAGATTTTCAAGACACCTTGGAATAATTCCTGATAGAGCGTTGTAACTAAGGTCCAACATATACAAGTATTTCAGCTGGCAAATCTGCCAGGGAATATTTCCGTCAAACTTGTTTCTGCTTAGTTTAAGAATCATTAGAGTATTTAAACTCTCCCCTAACCAAAGAGGTGTATTTCCAGATAAACTATTCTCAGAAACATCAAGAATTTTTAGTCCAGTTATCTTCTTCAATGATGAAGGCAGATTTTTGGAGAAACTATTGTTCTGCAATTGCAGAAAGAAGAGTTTAGCAAGATCTCCAATTGAATGAGGTATCTCCCAGGATAGGTTATTATGGGCTAAATTCAATCCTTCCAGATTCTTTCCATATCTCCAACAGTCTGAAAGTTGACCTGATAGAGAATTTGAAGATAGGTCTAGAAGACTGAGAGAATTATTCATGACAAGTGATTCACATACAGGGGCAATTGTACCATTAAAGAGATTCTTTGCCAAAATCAAGGTCATCATCTTGGGTGAAAAATGAGGCAAAGGACCATGAAAATTATTTTCACTCAGGTCCAATCTAGTAAGATGAACTCTTTCTGTGAATTCAGGCACTTCCCCTCTGAAATTGTTTTGCGAAAGGTCTATGTGATAAGCCTTCGCAGAAACATTCCAGAACCAATCAGGCACTTCACCTGAGATCATAGCGTTAGAGATATCAATAAATGACAACTTCTTTTGTGTCTGAATCCACTGGGGAAACTGTGTACCAAGTCGGCAAGATTGCAGGCTTAGAAAGTCAAGTTGAAAACGAGGCATCCAAGTTGCGCTTACATTGAGGATAAATGAGTTAGATGACAAGTCTAACACTCTCAAGTCACTGAAATTTAAGAAATGTTCTGTAATCGAGTCATTGAAAGAGTTCCCAGCAACTTTGAGGACAACTAATTGCCTAAGTTGTGCAATGCTTTTTGCTAAAGGACCCTCCAGATGATTATTAGAAACATCCAAATATTCCAGCTTTGATGGCAGGGCTGGTGGTAAATTGCCCGTAAACTGATTATTAGAAACATCCAAATATTCCAGCTTTGATGGCAGGGCTGGTGGTAAATTGCCCGTAAACCAGTTTAGTGGGGGCTCAGAAAAGTAATGTCGATGGTTGACAGGGTTCCCAGACAGATCAAGAATTCTAAGTGAATGCATGTTTCCAAGGGCATTTGGAAGTAAACCGCCCAGCTTACTTCTTGTGAGATTAAGATAAACAAGACTCTGGCTGGTATTAAACAACCAGCTAGGAATTGGAGAATTGAAATAGTTCAATGAGAGGTCAAGAATTCGAAGGGATGTGAAATTCACAAAAGCGGGAAGCGATTTTGGAAGCGTAGCAAGCTGACAAGCAGACATACGTAATTCTAAGAGAGAAGTTAGCAAATTGATGTCATGCAGCCAGTTTTTCGCTATGCTCATGTCAACATCACTCAAGTCAAGAATCTTCATAGAGAAGAGGTGCTGAAGCCATTGAAGGTTATTGGCCTGGAGTGAAGAATCACCACTGAGATCAAGAAACTGCAAGCGTGACAGATTCCCAAGATGTTCAGGAACGGTTCCTCTAAAATTGGTTTTTGACAAATTGAGATACTCTAGGTTCTTAAAACGGGAAACAAAATTAGGAATTTTTGCCCCGAGGAAATCATTTTGGCTCAGATCTAAGTGACTTAAATGAGGCAAGCCAAGCAAAGAATTCCCGAACTCACCTTTCAAGAACTGTTTATGCAGATCAAGAGTTATCACGTGCCCGGTTGAATTGTCGCATTCAACACCTTCCCACCTGCAGCAGTTCTCCTCGAGCATCCAAGACAACATGCTCCGTGATGGATTCTTGAAACCTTGCCTGAACTTGATAAGAGCATTTTTTTCACTCTCAATGCAATGAATGCCTGAATAAATAGAACTAGTTTGCGCACAGGAAAATCCATCTAAAATAACTACAAGAATGAGAAGGAAAAGTAAAGTTACACCATCCATGAGCAGTAACTAAATTTTATCAATAATCAAGATTATCAGAGCAAATTTTACTAGAAAATTTTCAAAATAATAGATAAACAGCGTGTTCAAAGCAGAAAGCGACTATTTATAATTTGTTGACTTGTCTTTTGCATTGTGTGTGTTTGCGGGTTTCCCAGAAATTGCATATTATACCAGAAAGGCCTAATACATATACGGCCTCCTGAACTTGTCAAATATTTTTCATTTAGGCAACTCAACTAAGGGCATAACCTATTAAACCCCTTATCTATATTCTAATTGTGTCTATTAAACACTCCCGTGACAATCTCTCACAAAATTAAAGAGTGTGAGCCTCAAATGCGATTTGAAAAGAAAGCAAATAACTAAGTGACACCTGGAATTAAAAAGAGCAAACTCTCTCTGTACATCACCGTTATTCGTCTTCTTCAAGCAAATCAGATTAATTCTGTAACACCTCGTCACTTTGTCTGTTCATGCACAGTGAATTGACTGACGAAGGGCATGATGCATATGATGTTTCGATAAGTAAGGAATAATATTTAATGATTCTAAATGAGGTTTCAAAGATATTGGAGGTAGGAGACAAAAGTTGTTAAGGAAAGCAAGGTATATGTTGTGTATCGGGAAAGGATTTCGAGTATCGAATTAATGATGGCTTAATGAAATTTTGGAGAAGAGTTATAATGTCCCTTATATTGGTAATGAAGTGTTAAGTAAGTTTCAAGAAAGACCCATAAGCCAAATATGGGCATAAGCCATCCAAAAGGGCGAGTTAAGGAAAACGTTTTCGGATGTTCTGATTTGAAGGGGCCAAAACGCTATTATAAAGTTGGAATTTGGGAAAAACACCACAGGATGAAAGTTGTAGATAATTGAAAGAGCTTTCCAACCATAGGTCGTGGGACCTCACAGCATATCGGGATCAAAAGTTATGGCCATTTTACCGCAGATAGTTCATCACGTTCTGGCGCAACATGCGACTCGCATGTTCAACATGCGACTCGCATTTGGTGTCGCATGTTCAACATGCGACTCGCATTTGGTGTCGCATGTTGTGCCAGTGAGAGTTAGGCTGCTGGCATGATTTGCGACACAACATGCGACTCGCATGTTCGACATGCGACTCGCATATGGTGTCGCATGTTGTGCCAGTTCCGAACCTTCTGGACAATTATATATAGACCCAACTTCGTTTTTAACCCATTTTCTCACCATTTTTGGTCCGAAAACCCTCTAGAACCCTCTCAACATTTCATCCACAAGAAAATTCAAGGGAAATCCATGATCAATAACACCAAATCCATGAACCCAAATGTATGAAACCTAGCCAAAGTTCATCTAATTCAAGAAAACCCAAGGGAAGTGAAGTAGGGTTTTGGTGCTAAAGGAGTAACTCCACTCAAGACTTGTTCAACCACTATCTAAGGTAAGTTTCATGACTTTCTCATGATGATTAAAGTGTTGATGTATTCTTGGGAGAATAATAATTGGGTTTGATGAAGGGAATTATATGAACTATGCTAGGGTTGTTGGATTGTTGACTTGGGATTTGTTGTATTCATATGAGTGATGAAGAATGATGTTAATTACATCTAATTGAGATTGTAGAATCATCTAGAAGTAATAGAATGGGATTGGGTGAAGAAAACACCATTAATGAAGGTTGTGGAGCTTCATGCCCACCAAGTGTTTGATAAAATGCTTAGATGACCAAAGCATGAATATTATTGCTAATATAGAATCCCTTTGACTTGTATTGATATAGATCAAAGTTGAGAGGGTTGACGAACATTGTATTACGCTCAAAGGCTGGAATTGAGGTATGTGAGGCTAACTATCTACGTTAGGGAATGTTCATGATTCTCCCTACGCCACATTCTTCATACTTGTTAGCAATTCGACTCAGAATATAGTTAGCTCTAGTTTCATGATATGATATAGAACTGTTATCTTCTAGGGTTGCAGTTACAGAATTCGTTCATGGTTGTCACTTTGAACATCATGAACTCAGCACGTGATCTTTATAGACTTATGCATTGTTATCACATGAGTCTCAGTCAGTGTATAATCAGTTATTGGCATGAGTCCCATAATCAGAAACAGTTATCATGCTATCAGCTATAGCCAGTCTCAGTTTTGTAAATTGTTAATGTTGAATACCTGTATCTGTACTTTTGGGCCCTAGGCCACAGTTTATGCATACGTATTGCTTGGGCCAGAGGCCACAGTTTTTGTGCACATTATTTGGGCCCCAGGCCACAGTTATATTTACAGTTTTACAGGTGATTCTTCATCCAGAACAGGGAGTACTTCAGCTTCTTGCTTTCCTGTGTAGTTCAGTTTCAGTTTTCAGTTTCAGTTCCAGTATTTTATTGCTTCAGTTGCTTTACATACCAGTACAATTCAAATGTACTGATGTCCCTTTTTATTGCTTGGGGGCCTGCATCTCGCGATGCAGGTAACGATACACAGGTTGACGACTCAGCTAATTAGGAGTGCACGTATCAGCTACTGGTGAGCCCCACATTCCTTCGGGGCGTTGTCAGCTATCCGGTTATTTCAGTTTATAGACAGATCTATCATTCAGTACTCTCAGAGGCTTCATAGACACAGTTCAGACAGTCAGATATTTATTATGTTAGCCTTGTTGGCAGTTGTTCAATCGTTTTGGTTTAGCCATGTTGGCTACTGTCAGATATATTTCAGATTGTCTAAGTATTTCCGCATTATGATTTCAGCCAGACCTTTAGTATATCATCATGTGTTTAGTTGTTTCCATATTCAGTCATGTTTTGATATCACATGTTGATTCAGTCAGCCAGTTGGTTCGCTCGGTCACATGCAGTCAGGCACCGAGTGCCGTGTTACGTCCAGGCCCAGGTTCGGGGCGTGACAAAGCTTGGTATCAGAGCCCTAGGTTCAAGTGTCTTAGGGAGTCTATGAAGCCGTGTCTAGCGGGGTCTCTTTTATATGTGTGAGGGCCCCATACATATAAACAGTTGACCACCAAGACATTCAGGATTTGTCTCATTTCTTTCTACTCTAGATCGTGCCATAAAGCTTAGAGCGATAAGTAACTTCTCTTCCTATCGAATTACGTACGTTTTGAATGCGCAGGCGACAGACAGATAATTCAAGGTCCAAGTAAGGATGTTCACCCATAGAGGGTACAATTGTGTAGTACTTACCGGTATCGAATCAGACTTCAAGTGCTATTGAAAATGTAATACAATGTAAGATGCCTGAGAAGGGGTGTAGTAGAAAGAATGGTATGTTGAATGATAATGATGTTCTTAAGAAAGGAGAATGAAATACAACAGGGAGAGGATAACAGAGAAATTAGAAAAGGAGCTAAGTCAACAGGAAAAAGGTAAATCATGGAGGATCTCGAGGAAGTAGTGGCAGACAATTTTCTACCGGAGGTCATGAGGACCTGGGAGCCCTGTGTGGCTATGATATGATATGATATGATATATATGTATATATATATATATATGTTGGCCTTGTGAGGCATTGTTGGTATTTCCTGCGTGCAGGTTTTGGGATAGTAAGAAATGCAGAGGAAACTCTGCCAAAATTTTCCTAGAAATAGAAGGAGAATGAGATATAAGTTCGTAATATGTCTTGAAAGGCCGTGTCAACAGTAATGATAGGATTTTACCAATTTACAAGTCTGACTTCGAGAAATAAAGTTAACTGTCAAATTGATAGTAATAGTAATTATGAGGTCAATATCGATATGGTAAAAAGTAATGCTAGGATAATTTGGAAGGACTTGTGATACTAAGAGATGATATGGAAAAGGCTGGCCAATCTTAATGGAGTATTATATTGAGGTATCGACTGAATTGATAAGCAGGGATAAATTACGACGAGTTTATATGTAAAAGAAGTAATAGTATGATTGAGACAAGAATACCAAGGAGGAAGAGTTGTGACGAATATGAATGATTTTAGTTTGTTTAAGTTTTAGTCAGATCAGAGTTAGAGAGTATGACGGCTGTAAGTTAATTCAGAAGTAATTATTATTATGAGATAAGGAGATGTGACAGTCCTCTCTTAAGCTATGTGAGTAAGTGTTTATTCCAGATGGGTATAGTCTGATATGACTTTGAAGTGTATAGAAAGCTTGGGTATCTTTCGTATAAGATAGATAAGGGTTTCTTAAATGTGATCCATAGTTCAGAAAAGATAGTATACAACCATAGAATAGTGTCAGATGATGAGGGAGAGTTAGAAATAACTTAGGTTATTCAGAGCAGAATAAGAAAATATGAAGCTAGCAGGTGATTAACAGAAAAATAGTAAGTAAGTTTTGAGTAGATACAACGCATTAGCAATTTCAGCAGAACTATTAGAAATATGATTTGATTTCCTATTCAGATGAACACCTTGAGTGGGTGACAGTTCAGATACATCCGAATATATGTGTTAGAAACCAAGGGCTTAAGTTAAGTTTAGAGTCGAGTGATTAATGGAAGAAGAAATCAGCTAAGTCGTAAGACAACAAACTACAGAAGAATAACCTTTAAGAGTTGTCAAAAAGGGTTTGTCCTAAGATTTACAGTGTGAGCAGAGTTAAGTCATTAAGATGGAGTATGCCAGTTATGAATACAGGAGCAACCCGTTCATGTAAGTAAATTTAGTTTTTCCCTATGAGAAATTGCTTAGATGTGAGTCAAAAAAAAAAAAAAAGGGGTCAGTGTTGTAGAGTACAAAGGAATTACAGAAGATAAGGAAGGTTAATTGGATCCCATCAAAATAGAAGAATTTGTAAGTATAAGACGTTAGCCTTGGTCTAAGGGGGAGATGCATAAATCGCTAGTAAGTCCAGTGAGATAATTGAAGACCCGAAGGGTTAGTATGAGATATGAAGAACCTTAATTCAGTTAGGTTGGCATAATGAGAGAGTCTTCATAGGGAATATGCCTAACCCGAAATGAGTAGAATGATGTCGGACGAATTGTGTCAAGTTCAATTATTATTGATTAGGCGATCACAGAAAAGCTATGAGATCATGCCCAGTTATAGTGCCATTGCACGAGACTCTAATATTTAAGGTGCTAGTCAAAGACTTAGCGCACAACAGTACTATGAGTATTTTTGGAAGTATCTCCAAAAAAAAAAAAAATCAAGTATGGGAAGTATGGCCCATAATTTAGGTAAACAAGAGAATTATGGTGAAAGAAGTTCACCGATTATCCAAGATAGGAATTCGACTTTCGAACTCCGAAGTGGGTGGAGTTGTTGCCCAGAACGTGGCTTATTCCTCCTTAGTCATCGAAGTTAGAGAGAAGCAGTTTGGTGATTCCTACTTGCTGCAGATGAAAGAGGGGATTCACGAATAGAAAGCCTTAGCTTTTGAACAAGGGGGAGATAATGGTACCTTGAGATACCGAGGCAGATTATGCGTTCTAGATGTAGATGAACTAAAAGAGCTAATTATATCAGAAGCTCACCATTCTAGGTCTACCTCGTTCAGCTAGGAGGCATGATTTAATTCGGGTGATTGTGGACAGACTTACGAAGTCAGCGCACTTCTTGCCAGTTAAGACCACAGATTGAACAGAAGATTATGCCTAGCCATGTGTTAACGAAATTGCCGGATTGTATGAGATCCTAGTGTCCATTATTTAAGATTATGGTGCTCAGTTCACAGCGAACTTCAAAAAAAAATCCTTTCAGAAAGGATTGGGTACGAAGGTGAACCTTAGCACAACTTTTCATCCTCAGACAAATGGTCAGACAGATACGCTATTCAGATCTCATGTTATAATATTCATGTTAGTTCAATACTTAGATATCAGTCCAGTATTTAGCTAATCCAGTATTCAGCTAATTCAGTATTCAGTCAGCTCAGTATTCAGCTAATCCTGTATTCAGTCAGCTCAGTATTTAGCTAATCCAGTATTCAATTAGCTCAGTATTCAGTCAACCCAGTCTTCAGTCAGTACAATAGACATTCAGTTTAGTATCTCAGCAGTTTAGTAATTTTGTATTCATTCAATTCAGTAAGCTTGTGTCCTTGATTTCAAGGTAATTGGGATGGCACCATTTGAGGCTCTGTATGGGCGGAGGTGCAGATCACCAATCGGTTGGTTCGAATTTGGTGAAGCAGAGTTGTTAGGACCAGATTTGGTTTATCAGGCTATGGAGAAAGTCAAGTTAATACAGGAGCGTTTGAAAACGGCTCAGAGTCGCCAGAAGTCTTACGCAAATGTGAGGCGAAGGGACTTAGAATTTTCAGTTGACGATTGGGTGTTCCTTAAAGTCTCACCTATGAAGGGTGTTATGCGATTTGGCAAGAAAGGGAAGCTCAGTCCCAGATATATTGGACCTTACAGAATTTTACGAAAGGTCGGTCTAGTAGCTTATGAACTTGAGTTGCCACAAGATTTGGCTGTTGTACATCCCGTGTTTCATGTGTCCATGTTGAGGAAGTGTGTGGGAGATCCATTGTTGGTCGTTCCTGCTGATACTATAACAGTTAAGGATGGTTTGACCTATGAGGAGATCCCCGTAGCCATTCTTGATCGTCAAGTTCGCAAGTTGAGAACTAAGGAAGTAGCCTCAGTGAAAGTCCTGTGGAGGAGTCAGAAAGTTGAGGAAGCTACATGGGAAGCCGAGGAGGATATGAAATCCAGGTACCCGCACTTGTTTCAGCCCGCAGAAGAGATTTATGATGAAGCGCCAAGATTTTGAGGTATGTAAGCTTTCTTTTCATGTTTTGGTCGTGTGTGGCCAATTTATAATGCTATTGTGATGTAGCCTTGTGAGGCAATGATATTATGGGTTGTTGTGACAGGTGGGTAGTGCCTCATTACAGGGGAAACTCTGGCGAAATTTTTGTAGAATCCCGAATGGTTATCATTCGAGGACGAATGATCCCAAGGGGGAGATATTGTAACACCTCGTCACTTTGTCTGTTCATGCACAGTGAATTGACTGACGAAGGGCATGATGCATATGATGTTTCGATAAGTAAGGAATAATATTTAATGATTCTAAATGAGGTTTCAAAGATATTGGAGGTAGGAGACAAAAGTTGTTAAGGAAAGCAAGGTATATGTTGTGTATCGGGAAAGGATTTCGAGTATCGAATTAATGATGGCTTAATGAAATTTTGGAGAAGAGTTATAATGTCCCTTATATTGGTAATGAAGTGTTAAGTAAGTTTCAAGAAAGACCCATAAGCCAAATATGGGCATAAGCCATCCAAAAGGGCGAGTTAAGGAAAACGTTTTCGGATGTTCTGATTTGAAGGGGCCAAAACGCTATTATAAAGTTGGAATTTGGGAAAAACACCACAGGATGAAAGTTGTAGATAATTGAAAGAGCTTTCCAACCATAGGTCGTGGGCCCTCACAGCATATCGGGATCAAAAGTTATGGCCATTTTACCGCAGATAGTTCATCACGTTCTGGCGCAACATGCGACTCGCATGTTCAACATGCGACTCGCATTTGGTGTCGCATGTTCAACATGCGACTCGCATTTGGTGTCGCATGTTGTGCCAGTGAGAGTTAGGCTGCTGGCATGATTTGCGACACAACATGCGACTCGCATGTTCGACATGCGACTCGCATATGGTGTCGCATGTTGTGCCAGTTCCGAACCTTCTGGACAATTATATATAGACCCAACTTCGTTTTTAACCCATTTTCTCACCATTTTTGGTCCGAAAACCCTCTAGAACCCTCTCAACATTTCATCCACAAGAAAATTCAAGGGAAATCCATGATCAATAACACCAAATCCATGAACCCAAATGTATGAAACCTAGCCAAAGTTCATCTAATTCAAGAAAACCCAAGGGAAGTGAAGTAGGGTTTTGGTGCTAAAGGAGTAACTCCACTCAAGACTTGTTCAACCACTATCTAAGGTAAGTTTCATGACTTTCTCATGATGATTAAAGTGTTGATGTATTCTTGGGAGAATAATAATTGGGTTTGATGAAGGGAATTATATGAACTATGCTAGGGTTGTTGGATTGTTGACTTGGGATTTGTTGTATTCATATGAGTGATGAAGAATGATGTTAATTACATCTAATTGAGATTGTAGAATCATCTAGAAGTAATAGAATGGGATTGGGTGAAGAAAACACCATTAATGAAGGTTGTGGAGCTTCATGCCCACCAAGTGTTTGATAAAATGCTTAGATGACCAAAGCATGAATATTATTGCTAATATAGAATCCCTTTGACTTGTATTGATATAGATCAAAGTTGAGAGGGTTGACGAACATTGTATTACGCTCAAAGGCTGGAATTGAGGTATGTGAGGCTAACTATCTACGTTAGGGAATGTTCATGATTCTCCCTACGCCACATTCTTCATACTTGTTAGCAATTCGACTCAGAATATAGTTAGCTCTAGTTTCATGATATGATATAGAACTGTTATCTTCTAGGGTTGCAGTTACAGAATTCGTTCATGGTTGTCACTTTGAACATCATGAACTCAGCACGTGATCTTTATAGACTTATGCATTGTTATCACATGAGTCTCAGTCAGTGTATAATCAGTTATTGGCATGAGTCCCATAATCAGAAACAGTTATCATGCTATCAGCTATAGCCAGTCTCAGTTTTGTAAATTGTTAATGTTGAATACCTGTATCTGTACTTTTGGGCCCTAGGCCACAGTTTATGCATACGTATTGCTTGGGCCAGAGGCCACAGTTTTTGTGCACATTATTTGGGCCCCAGGCCACAGTTATATTTACAGTTTTACAGGTGATTCTTCATCCAGAACAGGGAGTACTTCAGCTTCTTGCTTTCCTGTGTAGTTCAGTTTCAGTTTTCAGTTTCAGTTCCAGTATTTTATTGCTTCAGTTGCTTTACATACCAGTACAATTCAAATGTACTGATGTCCCTTTTTATTGCTTGGGGGCCTGCATCTCGCGATGCAGGTAACGATACACAGGTTGACGACTCAGCTAATTAGGAGTGCACGTATCAGCTACTGGTGAGCCCCACATTCCTCCGGGGCGTTGTCAGCTATCCGGTTATTTCAGTTTATAGACAGATCTATCATTCAGTACTCTCAGAGGCTTCATAGACACAGTTCAGACAGTCAGATATTTATTATGTTAGCCTTGTTGGCAGTTGTTCAATCGTTTTGGTTTAGCCATGTTGGCTACTGTCAGATATATTTCAGATTGTCTAAGTATTTCCGCATTATGATTTCAGCCAGACCTTTAGTATATCATCATGTGTTTAGTTGTTTCCATATTCAGTCATGTTTTGATATCACATGTTGATTCAGTCAGCCAGTTGGTTCGCTCGGTCACATGCAGTCAGGCACCGAGTGCCGTGTTACGTCCAGGCCCAGGTTCGGGGCGTGACAAATTCCTTCTTTATAGTCCATTAATGGAGATGACCAATTCTTTGAAATCAACAGATCTGACCCGGATGATGCCGATTACCAGACTCCGAAGCCGATAAGTCTCCGTTCGAGAGAAATCCTTGCGAAGAAAGCCGCTCAATTTGAATTATTTCTTTTTTAGATTATTGGTTTTTAATAGATGTTTTTATAGACTAGATATAACTCGAAATAGTACTAGTTTCAATGTTGTTCAATCCGATGTCGTCGTAAATTTTAATACAATTTAAGCTTTACACAATCATGTCTGTTATTTCAATAAATTTTTTGTGATAAGTATTAACTGAAAAAAGAAAAAGAAGGCCCCCTCGCCCCGAGGGTCCTTCCCCCGAACTCTATGTTTTCTTTGATGGTGGCCGTGGATTTCTAGCTGTGTTCATGGGAAATTCAGTTGGGTTCTTTAGTTGAGAATCTAGCAAGTTTGATAAGTGCTGTAGTTGGAAGATATTAATTTCTTTTTGTTCTATGCTAGTTAAGGTTGGTGATGATCCTTTTTTGTATGTACTTGCTGCTTTAAATTTGAGGTTTTCATCACTCTAAAATGGTGATAATCTGCAGAGGAGAAAAAGGGTGTTGATGGTGGATTGGAGGTCAGCAGACAAAGGGGTGAGGGAGAGAGAGCAGGAAAAAAAAAAAAAACACAAATTAGGATTCAATCACTCTCTCAGGTGTAATACAATCTTCATGACAATCAGCAATTTGTGTCTAATAGACACAATTTCAATATAAATTAAGTGCTTAATAGGTCATGCCCTTAGTAGAAGTGCCTAAATGAAAAATGTTGACAAGTTCAGCGGGCTCATGTAATAGGCTGCCAGAAATGATATGAAAACGAATGGAAAAAGACAAAAAGCAAGAAGCAAAAAAGCAAAACATAGATAAGAATAAAGAAGGGTACATTCATGCTTTTTTTGGATGGTTGTTAAACATGTGTCGTGTATCATATTATATTCTACGGTATTGATTGTTTTTATGAATACAATTGGTTGAATAGATTGTATCGTTTATTGTCACCCGTTAGCAATTTGGAGGATAAAAAGTTAGGGTGAAGAATAAAATAGAATTATCATCATCTATTATTAAAAGTAGGAAGCTCTAAAGTTAAAAGTTAAAATACTAAAATAGCCCCATAAAGTTGATGAGTGACTATAATAACCTTCACTTAAACACTACTATCATTTACCTTTCAATATTTACTGTAAATGTGTGCAATTTATGTACACCTAAAGAATAGTACTACACTAAACGATTGTTAATCATTTAGAGACTCTTAATTGCTATCAAGCCAAGTTTCTCTACGTTTCAAATCAAAACATGGATAAGTTGAAGAGTTAGTAATCTCAAAGATTTTTTGGAAGAAGAAGGGTCAATTAGGACTCTTAAATAGTGTTGTGTTGTGCAAGATCCAATCTGTGTTTGTTCAAGCGGCTCTAGAAATCTGCTTACACTTAACTTTCTTCTTCAATTATCAAATAATTTAATCAACTTCCCATCTCCTACTCTCATGCTCTAGCTCCCCTATAGAATGAATTTCATCTTAAATTCCTCCCGAATCCAACTTTTCTATTACCTTCTAAAATTAGCTTTTATCCAAGTAATATATTATGTTTCTTTATGTTCTTCTTGCTGATGATTTGTTATATAATGTTTTCTAATAGTTAAAGTCTTTTGCAGTGTTGTCTGAAACATAATTTATTGAAGCCGAGGAGGTATGAATTTTGCAATGATAAATCATCAAATTAAGCACCATCATGTTGTATTGCACATGATGATTCGTTATATAATGCTCTCTAATAGTTACATTTTCTTGCGGTGTAGTCCTAGACCTTACTTGTGAGATCACACTAGATTTGTTGTTATCGTTGTAGTCCAAAACATACTTCATTGACGTGGAGGAGGTATGAGTTTTACATTGATAATCATCAAATTAAGCACCATCTTATTGTATTGCACATGATGATTGGACTTTTGGGTATTACTTTTTCTTTTCACATAATCCTTTATCAAAAGAGTAAATACTTCCTAAAATGAATGGATTACTTCTTTCCTATTGTAGTTTTCAAATATTCCTGGTTGTTAAATTCTAAATCAAGTTTTCTTCCCCTCTTATGAGTTCTTTTGCTTTTAGGTTGACTTCTCGAATGCTCCATATTTATCAAAGATTCAAAGGCAATATAAGCTTGCATCATAGATTGATCTTACGTTTTATTATTATCTTTATCTCCATAAATACTATTTTTTCTTATAGAGTGAAAGAAGTTCTATCATAATATCTACTACATGCCAAAGTTCAAAACTTTTATTTGGGTTCTCAATTGGACTGGAACTTCAACTCCGAATGGCATCTCCAATAAATGAAAGAACAATATTCTTTTTTTATCCTTTTATGTAATTTTATACAAGAAACAACAACGGTTATAGTTATTTTCAACCTAAAAGGGAATAATGAAATTAATTTTAGTTTGAGTAGAGGAAGAGACGGTTGTTTGACAAAAAAAAAAAAAAAAAAAAAAAAAGGAAATAGTATTTGAATTCATGGCATAAAGAATTGACGGTAAAGCAAAGTCTAAACTTACAGCGTTCCTCATGAATTAAATTAGTTACTCCATTCGGGTATCACATTAGAAAATGTTTTAATATTATCTCTATCGTTTTAAAAAAGTCTTAACTCATTTATATGAAACACACGTGCAACGCACGTGTCCAGAAACTAGTATTATATTAAAAATGAGAAGGTTCTAAATCCAAAGTTGGATTACAAAAATGTCCATTAAAAATTAATGGACCATTTTACCCTTCACAAAATTTCCTTCTACTAATGAATAATTATAGCTCCAATGAAAAACCGATAAGTGGACACAACTGTTTCATCTTCCATTCATTATGGTAGGCGGTTGTACAAAACGTTTTAAATTTTTTAAATATCTCCTTTTCATATTTCTTTCGTTTATTTGATCTTTTGAGCTTCCACCGTTAAAATTTTGTATTCATGTACAGTCTTTTAATATTTTTTTGTTATACTTTATAAAAGTAGAGCCAAATCATTGTATCATTGTTAACCTTTTTATTCTTTCTGCTAAAAATTTCCTTTCCATGAAGACCTTCTATTGATCTTCTCTCTTAGCATGTAGTCACGTACAGGTAATTAAATTATTTTGTTTCGTGCTATACAAATTCAATTTTTGCTTACTGCAAACTATTATTGTTGCTTGTATATTCCGGAATAACATGTAAATGTAATACTTACAATATATTTTAACAATAATTATTCATCATATGCGGTATGCCAGCTTGTTTGTTATTTATATATTATACACAATAAATATGGGACACATCTTGCAAGTCTCAAGTTTTAGTTCAGACTTCTCAGTTTTGCTACAAATTTGAGTCAAGATTTTTTTATATTAACCGTGGTGTCCGGGCTAAGTTACACTCACCTCGACTAACTCCACAGATACTTGTTTATTCAAAGTTATTAATAATTCGTTTTCCTTTAATCAAACATTGCTTTGCTTCTTTTACTGGGCCATCCTTAAAAAAAAAAAAAAAAAAAAAAATTTCCATGCTAGGGGATAGTAGAATTGAAGATACAGTTTGCACCAACTTTGTTTGTCTAAACAAAATCATGGAGAAGCTTCATATAAATTTTAACATATCTTTTTTAGACCTTATTATGCATTTGTTGGATAACTTTGGCCGAATCCCATTTTTAAAAAGTATCGTTTCATTTTTCAACGTTAAAGCCAAAAGGAAATTTAACAGCCTCAAGTGCATGTATATTTCATTAACTGATTTTTTAAGACCACTTAATGTCAAAAACGTACTATGCTTAATTAATTCATTTGCTAAAACTTTCGTATCTTTTTCAGATGCTATAAAGTGCGCAGTTTAGCATCTACACCTCAAGTAGTCCAGCCTTCATCTTTTAGTTTTTATGTCAAATTGTTACTCTGTTTTTATTATTTTTCTTAAGAACTCCATTACAACAACAACAACAACAACAACAACAGCCCAGTGAAATCCCACATCTTGGGGTCTGGGGAGGGTATAATGTACGCAGACCTTACTCCTACCAAGGTAGGATGGCTGTTTCCGAGAGACCCTCGGCTCATTTGCGTTGATGAATTGCGTAGCAACTTCTGCCACAAAGGCCTAATCTTCTTCATGATAGTTGGTGAGAAAGAGTTATCCTTTGAACTTCTAATTCCTAGTTCAATTTGTTTTTATTTCCATTTTGCACTTTTTAATAGCTCCATTATTGGTCAATCTATTTAACTAAATTTTAGTTTTCTAGGTTTAGACAATTTCTAATCATTTATCATTAATCAAGTCAATAGAATAGACTTATTGTTCATCAATTTCGGTTGTACTTTTCTTTTCATACTGTTTGTTATCGTTAAACTCCAACTTAATTATGATACTAAAAATGAGAAGGTTCTAACGGCAAAGTTGAATTACCAAATTGTACATCAAAAGTTGAAGGACCATTTTATCCTTTACTTGAAAATTATTCATAAAATATTTTTGTATTAAAATTTAAATGCACCTTTCAATAAATAATAAAGTAAATAGCAAAATTTAAAAGATGGATTACTTCATTCATTACTATTAAAATATGAAGAATGTGAAGAGTCAACTTTACATTAAAAACCAATAAAAGACCATATTCATCTATTAAAACCAAACTTATTATACATAAATATAATGGGAATGAAAGGATAGGAAAGTACAGAAGAGAAAAAGTCAGGAATTTTGTGGATTAGATACGTGGAGCAGTAGGTGGATGTTGGAGGATTGATTCTTGTCATCTTCAATATATTAACTACTTATTTATTTAGTTAATTACTGTACATCATAGCGTATATATAATGTATATGAATATAAAAATTCCAAATAAATATATAATTATGGGAACGTTGCTTCTTGTCATCTTGAAGGATATATTATTTATTTATTTATTTATTTATTGTGATTACCGACAGAGAACTCCAAGTCCGGAATTGTCACCGACTGCCCAGAGTTTTCCTTACTTCTTACTTTGTTTTTGCTTACATACGTTATTTTAATACGAATATCTTAGTCTTATTGGTAACCCTGCTCCACGTGTCCGTGACCACATCTATAAATTCAACTGAACCGTTTTATGGGTAAACAACAATCACTATCGCAGACATGATAACCTTTCTCATGAAGATAAATTCAGTCCACTGATTAATGCATTCACTCTACTGGAATTTTCTGCAAATACTTTTCTTTGTTATTTCCCTTTCAGTTTTTTATTATTTTTGTAAGCATCTTGCTTTCGAACTTCTGTGCCTATATTTTGCTCTAAATTAACACTTCTTCAGCCATTCTTTTTCCCTACTTTACATCAAATAATTGTTGCTAGCAATTTGAATGATTCAAAGTGAGCTGGAAAAGAAGACCTTGACTATCACTATCAATAACTCGAGACCCTTCCTGTGGAAGTTTCTACAAACATTTTTCTTGTTATATTACATATTTATCTCCATTTAACCTTATTTCTTTTTTCTAATAGTTGACCAGATTTTTCTTCATCAGTTTCCTCGTTTCGTTTTCCCCCAGCCCATACACCTTTTGTGTGGAAAAAATTGTTTTCCATGCAAAAGGTTCTTCCTGGAAGATGTTTTACCTCAAGAAATAAGTTTCTGAATCAGATTCCAAAGTTTGGTTGGTACAGAAGTAAGGTGACATGATAATCATACAAAGATTGACAGCAAGCTGGTAGAAAAAATGACATGGAGTAAGAGTTGCAATATTTATGAAGGAAAATGACTTCCATCTATATAAGTGACATAAATCATTTCATAGTTTTGTGGAAATCATTTTCTTTGAGAAAACTATTCCAATAATTCGAGATAACCAAATTTTGAAAAATGATTTCATCAGGAAAAACATGTAAGATAACATTTTTTGGAAAAATAATGTCTATCATACTAAAATCCATCTCCATCCATCAACAAGTCAACAGAACTTGAGTCCTTAGCCACCTTTTCTTACTACTTCCTTCGTTTTTGTCGATTTATCATCGTATATTATACTGAAAGTGGGAAGATATCAAGTCTAAAGCCAAACCAAAATGCCCACTAGAAAAAGATGACGAACCATTTTGCCGTGCTCTTCTACTCCTATTAATCAAATGAATAAAAATAATAATTCAGCTTCCCGTACTTATTGTTCTTTTTGGCTTTCATACCATTAAGATCATTAACCAAATTTTATTTAAATATTCCTGTGTCTTTGATAAATTACACAATGAAGTGTTGCTTCAAAAGCTATATTGATTCTTTCAAATTCCACTAATTTATTATGTTAAAAAATTATGGAGAAGTTAAGGAGATACAAATTAAAGAGTAATTAATTTAACGCTGACCAAATTCATTTGATTGTATATGAACGGTCATTTCTTCATTTATGTACTTAATGATGCCTTAAAGAATCTTAGAAATGTGAATAAAGAGTGCCAACTTTATGTAATTCCATGATTGAGACAGTTCAGCACTACTCCACGGTTAGGATGCCCCTCTCAATTTATTTTCTCTAATCATTTTGATTTTTACAGAAATTGCAAGGTTGTTGGTGATCCATGTATTAGTGCCTATGTTCCTTAGATTATTGTTTCTTGTCTCTGTATTGTTAAATTAAGAGCAATTAATTAAGTTCTTCATCCCTTTGGTACACATTTTCCTTTGTCATTTTTTATTTTTTAATTTTTTAAATTCGTAGCAAAGCCACACAAATCTAATGCTAAATTTTCGATGTCAGCTAGCTGCAAAAGATATAAAAATCGCCTTCCTATATCATTAGAGCAATAAGTTCTCATGGAAAGTTTAATCTGATGGATTTTTAGGTTCCAATGTGTGATGAACTTTGGATGCGTACAGCTAGAAAGGTATGGCCTCCCTATATCTTTCCCTATAGAGATTTTACAATTACATTCTTATCTATAAATGATTCAAAGATTCGATTTCAGAGATGGTCACTAGACTATTTTTTTTAACTACAAAGATCACTTAACAAAATTGGTAATATTTTTTTTTATTAAGGGACTGTTTGGAAAGCCACCCAGGTAATTGGAATTAAGTGTAATTGGGTGTAGTTACACAGTTTGGTCTATTTCTTTGATCAAGTAATTACACAATTAAGTGAGAATTGAGTGTAATTACACTGTCCAATTCTCAAGGGGGTTGAGAATAGGGGGGTAATTACACTCTGAATTCTAGGGCTACTTTTTAGTTTCTTTCTTTTTTTGTTTTATTTTAATTTATTTTTTATTTTTACTTTTTACTTTTTATTTTTTTATTTTTTTTAATTTATCTTTCATTTCCTTTCTTCTCGTTCCCAACCTTTACTTCTTGTGGTTCCATGTAATTGCCCGTATTTTTTTATGTTTATTTAATTTTATTAATCAGCATAACCGTGTTATTATTCTAATTTCTAAAACTAAACCTCTTTATATTAGAAAGAATGAGTCATTAACAAACTTGACATATAATGAGTGATGCTAATTATTAAAGTAGAATTTCGTTATGAATGAGGTTATAGACTTTATTCTTCCTTTCTTTTAAATTTTTGAATTTAGGTTATATTTTCGATTTTTATTTATTTGTTTTAGTTAAAAAAAAAAAAGGGGGCATAGAGAAAGAGGATATCTTAGGATCCAGTACTGATGATTCATATGATAGTGATCCTAATGTTATGACATTATATTTATAGTTTTTTTTTTTTGTCAAACATCTCATCCATGAAGTTCTCACAAAAAAAAAATTGTTTTAAGTTTTATAATTAATTAAAATATATATCAATTATTTTTTATAATATTAGTCACAAATATATGATTATTAATTAGTATATATTCAAGAAACAATGTGTTATGAATATGTTAAAAAAGGGGAATTGGGTGAAGATTTTGAATACTCAAATAACCCGAACGAGAGATACAACTAACGTTACAACAATATGATAACAGACGTGTGAAATTGACTTGTTAGGAAGGCTGCAACACTGGAAGAAACTTGAGGTCACTAGGACTTAAATACCTAAAAAGACGTCAGTGTATTATAAATACTCGAGGGATCAAAAATACTTTTCTCCCAAAAAGAAAACAACTTTCTTTGCGGAAACATTATCTTCTTAGGTCCACTATAGATTCCTAGTGAAAATGGAAAATCCTACCCGTGATTAGATGCTTGTGGAAAAAAAAGTTATTTTAGAAAATGCGTGATAGTTAATCTCATATGTAAATAATACACTAATTGACTATCAGCATCAAACAAAGACACTATAACCTATCTCATGAAGAAAAGTTCAGTACACTGATTGATTGAGTCCTTAGCCACCTTTCCTTACTACTTTCTTCTTTTTTGTCCATTTATCATCATATCATATATTATACCGAAAGTGGGAAGATATCAAGTTTAAAGCAAAATTACCAAAATGCCCAATAGAAGAAGACGACGAACCATTTTGTCGTTGTCTTCTACTCCTATTAATTAAATGAATTTATATCTATATATAGTATAAAGCTAAGCATTGACAATCCTATGTGGCACCTAGGGGTGTACATGGACCGGGTTGGTTCGGATTTTTTAAAGACCAAACCAAACCAATTGCATCGGATTTTTAAATCTATAAACCAAACCAATCAACAAAAGTCTGGTTTTTCAACCTTGGGTTTTCTCGGGTTGCTCGGGTTTTTCGGATTTTTTCTGGTAAAGTCTTCATACTAAACATATAGCTTGTACTTCAAACATTTTTTTTAGTCCTGGTAAGATACGAATATCTAATTAAGATATTTTTTTTAGAAAATAACACAAAATGTGAGATGAGAGATGACATTGTACCCATATTCAACAAAAAGAAGTAATGAAATTGAATAAAATAAAATGATCATATTCTAAAAGTACTAAGTCATGCTATAATAAGTACATTTAAATTATAAGGCACATAGAAAATGATCATAATCTAAGAGTACTAAGTCATGCTAAAAGAAGTGCGGCTAATAAGTATTAATTACATGACAAATATTAAAGAAAAAATAAAATTAAGTTATGTATTTTCAATTTCTAAACCAATATAAAACTAAAAAATAGATATACAATATTATTGTCATTTCTAGCGTTAGAATTGAATTTCTTTTATTAGCATTAATATTGATTTGATTTTTGTTGAGTTTTATTTGAGTTACTACTATCTAGCTATGGGCTATAAAACTTATTGGACCATTCAAAATTCTAATTCCAAGTGAAATAATATGTTAAAATACAAAAAACTATGAAAAAGTTTAAGAAATATTTATAAATTACATTATAAATAAATATTTTTATGTATAAAATATTTTGAAATTTAAAAAATGTAATGTCGGGTTGGTTTGATTCGGTTTGACTTTTTTTTAGTTAAAACCAAACCAAACTAATAGTGGTCGGATTTTTCTTTTTAAAACCAAACCAAGTCAAACCAAAGCACTAGTCGGGTTTTTTTCTTGATTTAGTTCGGATTATCGGTTTGGTGTGGTTTGTCAGTTTCCTTTGTACAGCCCTACTGGCACCTCTCTATGACCTCCATTAGCATTTATCTTTTTTCTCCTTTTTTTGACCTTTTTCCTATTATTTCCCATTTTTGGATGTGTTAATTCAAAAGATACTTTTTAGATTAAATTACTTAACTTTACTTTTTAAATTAAATTACTTAACTTTCCTCTTCCTTTATAATTACTTATCTGTTTATGTGAAATAGTGGATAGGAAAAGCTTGAAACGGTAGAATATGATCTTGCACATTTATAATACCTCTTAATTTTCATTAAAAATATTAGTCTAGCTTCCCTTTAAATTTATTCACACCCCAAACATCTTTAAGCTTTGGCTATCCCTTCGTTTCGATTTCTTTTGCACATTTTTGTTTATTGCTTTTGCTTCAAACCTGTATATTCCTTTACACATGTAATTTTGCTTCGGATATTGTAAAAATTCTTACATGTACTCAAGTTCTTCCTTCACTTTTCTTTATTTTAATATTCAAAATAATAAGACAAAAGCAGAGTGCGCATTAACAATTTGGTTCGGCTTGATTTGACTATTTGAGCGCGAGGAAGTTGATTCCTTAACTTGATGATGATACCCGGCAAACATGTTGAGTACAAATTCTGCACAGTTTTTTTTTTTTTTTTTTTTTTATCATAATTGGGTGTTGAAATTGAGTATTTTTCGTAGATATTAGATTTATTAGGCAAAATTTTCTCTTCATAGAGTGATTGTTAGTTTTGCTTGTGGTTTCAGACCATGTATTAACTAACAAGTGAAAAAATAAACAACAATATCTTCAAATGTTGAAAGTGTAAATAAAATATTTTTGTACATCGTATTATGAATTTGGGAAAAAATTTGTACCGTGAGTTTATTGTCTTCTATTATTGTTTGGCCGTCCATGATAGCAGATAGTTTTTGCTTATTCCATGTGTGCTTCAGGCTTATGTATCCTTAATTTAAAGTGAAAGCTTTATTTGAATTTTTCTCTCCGGATGGCTTTGAGCTACTTGCTTAGACAAAAAACATTTGTTAATACATCTGTAAGATGTTGGAAATTAGATGTTCAAGTCAACTTACTAATGGGTATTCAAACCAGATTCTATACCATTGTTCTTACTTTTAATATTTAGCTTTGTAATTTGCAATATGCAAGTGATGTTTTAATTTTTGGTTTAATTTTTTAAAACTTAAGATTTACAAAATACATATGAATTGTTATAAAACAATAAACTAAAGCAAGAATATTTGTAGAGAAAGAGAGAAGAGAGTTCTTATTTCTTTTGTGGAATGAAATAGAGGAATGAAATACAATGAAGGGAACATCTCTATTTATAGGAGAATATTGACTTGGTGCCAAAGTTATTAGCCCTAATATTTCTCCTAAAGATAGACATCCACAAGATATGATAATATCTATAACACTCCCCCCTTGAATGTCTATTTTGATAGATAATATGTCTCATTAAAACCTTACTAGAAAAAATCCAGTGGGAAAAATTCTAGTGAATGAAAAAGAGTACACATTTCTAATAATACATATTTTAGTTGCCTCATTAAAAACTTTACAAGAAAAACCCAGTGGGACAAACCCTCGTATGGAAAAAAAAGTACAACATGTATTAATTCCCCCTGATGAGAACTTCAGTCCAAGTGCTTGAGTCTTCGCATTTCTATCTTGTGCTCCATCTTCTCGAAAGTTGCAGTTGGTAGAGACTTAGTGAACAAATCAACCATATTATTACACGACCGAATCTGTTGCACGTTGATATCACCATTCTTTTAGAGCTCGTGTATGGAGAATAATTTTGGGGAAATGTGTTTTGTCCTATCTCCTTTGATGAATCCTCCCTTCAATTGAGAAATGCAAGCTGCATTATCTTCATATAAGATTGTGGGTATTTTGTCACATTTCAAACTACACTTTTCTTGAATAAGATGTATCATTGACTTCAGCCACACAACTTCTCGGCTTGCTTCATGAATTGCTATTGTTTCAAAATGATTTTGATGAGGTAGTTACGATAGACAGTTTTGTAGATCGCCAAGATATGGCAGCACCTCCACATATAAACACATAGCCTGTTTGAGATCTAGCTTTGTGTGGGTCAGATAAATACCCTGCATTGGCATAACCAATAAGACGGGACTGAAATTGTTAGAATAAAATAAGCCCAAATCGATAGTCCCTTTTAGATACCTCAATATGCGTTTAATTTCGTTCTAGTGTCTCCTTGTAGGAGCACTGTCACGACCCAGTTAGGGGCCGCGAAGGGTACCCGGGGCTAACCACCGAGCACCGCTTGTTCTACCGCTTATCATAATCATTAGACATTCCTTTGTCAAATTCATGCTCAATTTATAAGAAAATCATCCCTCATTTGAAACATAAATACTTTTATAAACATAAGCCTTTAGGCTATCAAAATAATATGTGTATATATACATTTACATAATGGCAACCTCGTGAGACCACATAACCCACACTGCGTATCTACGAGCCTCTACTGGAGTACTAGACGTAAGGACGGGATAGGACCCCGTTGTGCCCAAAACATACATATACATATATACCAAAAGAATAATCAATGGCACTTCCGGAAGATGGAGTGCTCTTCAAATTAGCGAGTCGCTCCTACGAGTCTGGGTCGCCTCCTTGTATACCTGTGGGCATGAACACAGCGTCCAAAGAAAACGGACGTCAGTACGAACATTGTACTGAGTATGAAAGACATAAACAATAACGATACATCACTGAAATAAAGGAAACATCAATAAGGAACATTTGTATCTGACTGTTACTTATAAAAGAAATAACACATGCTGGCTTACTTCATAATCATCATCATATCATATATGCATAAATGTATAAGTATAAGCTGCCCGTCCATGTAGGTACGGTGTGATAATCATTAACATGCGTCCAGGCCTCCCGCGTCCGGGGTATAAGCTGCCCACTATAGTGGTGTGTATATCTGCCCGACCATATAGGTACGGTGTAGTATCATCATCATGCTCATCATAATATACTCATCATAATACATGCATGAAGACTCAAGGACAACCATACTTTATCGGGGTGACGTAAGGTCGTGATCCCTCGATTTCATTATGGAGCATTCACAAGCATTCTGCCTCACCTTGAAGGAAGTAGTATATAAGGTGAGTATGTATAGTGCACAACATCATCAACTTTATGGTACTCTGCCTCACCTTGAGGGGACAATACATAAGGTGAGTGTATACAATACATGACATACTTAACTTAATGGTATTCTGCCTCACCTCGAAGGGAATAGTGTATGAGGTGAGTGTTTACAACATACGACATCATTAGCGTTATAGGAACGTCATATCATGAACTCTAGGATCATTAGACTCATAACATATCTCTTATCTCATATAGCTATTCATGATCATAGATTCTTGACTTTCCGAGATATATAGAGAATTCATGGAGAGAAAGGAGAATCATACCATCGGATTCATGTCATAGAAAGAAAGGACTAGCCTCACATACCTTTTACGCTTAACTAATCTATCGCTTGATCGTTCTCATTCGATGCTCGCGTTTCTACCTTCAAGAGGATTCGCATTAACATTAGTTAATCGGCTATAAGAACATTTTACTATTTCTAGGGAAAATTGGGTAGCATTTCCTTTGTTTCTACTACTTTTCCCATATTCTATATCAACTCCCAAACATTCATAACAATATTCACAATATCGCAACAACAATCATCAATCATCTACATTTCCCACAATTTACCATATTCCTTCAATTTCTCCACAATTATGGTTATAGCTCACTATCGTATTTTATCATATATAATACTTATTCCATGGTCTAGATGTCATTTATAACATATTTACAATCACAAAATATCTATAATCATGACTCAATCCAAACCTTTACCCAACAATGTCACTATTCACACATTTATGACCCATTTTCTATACTCTTCTACAATCCAAGTGTTTCAACTTTTCCATACCCTAAATAACATATAAATACCATAAAACTTACCCTAGATATTATAGGAACAAGCTTTGAGTTGAAATACTCTTCTAGCACCAAAACCCTATTTCACCTCTCTTGGAATTTCTTGGCTTGGATGACTTTAATGGGTTTTACACTCTTGATTCTTGTTGGTTTGATGAAGTTGATCATCAATTTCTCTTGATTTCATGTGAGTGAAGTTTGGAGAGAATTCTAGAGGTTTCTATGTCTAAAATGGTGAAAATAATGAGTTAGGGTCGAATTGGTTCTATTTACAGTGGTCCAGAAAATTCTGGACCGACACAACATGCGGCACACTTTGCTAGACGCAAAACGTGCTTTGTTAAACGCATGTTGTGTCGCAAACCTTGCAGAATCACAAAATTTCACTGGCACACTTTGTTGTGCAACTGCGTGGCCGCAGGTCGTGTTTGTTGCTCGCATGTTGTGCCACAAAGTGCGCCAGAAGGTGATATTTTGCCCAACTTCCACCGAAACTTAACTCCGATGATCCGACGAGTCTTAAACCTTCCTGAGGCTTACTAAACATGATTTTACTCCATTATATACTCGAGATGGACATATCTATCTTCATGACCTCGAAAAATTTATCCTACTTCCCAAAGCTAGGACAATTAGCATTCGGCGAAACTTAACGTATGAAAATGAGAGGTGTAACAAGCACAACTATATCTTGCTAGCACATCAACTGAAAATGCTATGTCAGGTCTTGTTGTATTGGCAAGACACATTAGCATACCAATTGCACTAAGATATGGTGCTTCAGGACCAAGAATTTCCTCATTATTTTCTTGAGGTCGGAATGGATCTTTATTCACATCAAGTGATCAAAAAACCATCGGAGTACTTAATGGATGTGCTTTATCCATATAAAACTGTTTCAACACTTTCTCTATATAGGCAGATTGATGGACAATGATACCATTTGTCAAATGTTCAATTTGCAAACGAAGACATAATTTTGTCTTTCCAAGACCTTTCATCTCAAATTCCTTCTTTAAATAATCAATTGCCTTTTTGAGCTCTACAGGAGTTCCAATAAGGTTTATGTCGTCAACATATATAGCAAGTACAACAAACTCCGATATTGTTTTCTTTATAAAAACACTTGGGCAAATGACATCATTTGTATAGCCTTCCTTCAACAAAACTCACTAAGGCAGTTATACCACATGCGCCCGGATTGCTTCAGACCATGTAATGATCTTTGCAATCTAATTGAATACATTTCCCGAGACTTTGAACTACATGCTTCAGGCATCTTATAGCCTATTTGGCCAAGCTTATTTTCCCCCAAAAGTATTTATTTTTTTAATAAGTAAAGTGAGGTGTTTGGCCAAGCTTTTGGGAAAAAATTAGTGCTTCTGGGGAGTAGCAGAAGTAGTTTTTCAGAAGCTAAAAAAATAGCTTTTACCCAAAAGTACTTTTGAGAAAAATACACATAGAAGCACTTTTTAAAAACTTGGCAAAACACTAATTGTCTCAAAAGTGCTTTTTAAATTAATTCGCCAAACACAAACTGCTTTTCGCCAAAAGTAATTTTTTGAAAAGTACTTTTTAAAATAAGGTGATTTTAGAAGCTCGGCCAAACAGGCTATTAAATCCTTCAAGGATTTTCACGTATATTTCATTTTCAATTGATCCATAGAGATAGGCTGTAACCACATCCATTAAATGCATCTCAAGTCTTTCATGAACAGCGAAACTAATGAGATAGCATAATGTTATTGCATCCATAACGGGTGAGTACGTTTCTTCGTAATCAATCCTAGGCCTTTGTGAAAATCCTTGTGCAACAAGGTGTGCCTTATGTCTTTGTATCTCATTTTTCTCATTTCTTTTTTTTTTTTGCACAAAAACCCATTTATAACCAATAGGTTTAATACCCTTGGGTGTTTGAACTACATGTCCAAAAACTTCTTGTTTGGTAAGCGAATTTAACTATGATTTAATTGTCTTTTGCCATTTTGGCCAATCACATCTTTTCAGCATTCTTTAATAGATTGGGGTTCATGATCCTCGCTATCTTGCATAATTCTTGTTGCAACATTATAAGCAAAGACATAATCCATATTTATTTCCAATCGATTCAAATTAGTCCCAACATTACAACTGGATTAATTGATATTCCCTCATTTTCTTGAGTCTCAGGCTCATTGATCACTTCAATAATATCAGTATTGTTCAAATCTTGAATTTCTTTATGAGGTTCTTTCGTAGTGTCATCTTGACCATTTATTTTTCTTTTTCTAGGATTTCGATCCTTAGAACCCAATGGTCTACCACGCTTCAGGCATGCTTTGGACGCACTTGCTATGACACTTGTAGACACGTGATTTTTGACCCTCCCCGTGGTGTTTCACCTTCTAGCGTCGAAATATTTCTTTTTATTTTAATTTTTTGATGTGTCAGTTTTTCTATTTTTATTTAGTACGTTTATTTACGGAAACGAAAATCAAGGAAAATTTCTGCTTTTTGAAAAAAGCAGAAGCAGAAATTAATTTTCTTCAAGAAAAAAATATCCTTACCACAAATACATATTTACCGAGTATATCCCTCATTAATCCATTAGGGATAAAATCATTGAGAATCTTCGTGATGTATGAAGGATTCTACTTATTTTTGTGTTGAATTTTAATTTGTGGATTAATTTTGAATTTTTAGTTATTTAAATCATCGTGTTGATATAATATCAATATTTAATATATTCTTTATTTATTTATGTATTATATTAATTAAAAAGTTTAATTCGTACTTTTAAATTTTAATTAGGTAAAAGTAAACTTAATAAAAGTCTTTCATAATAGCTATTTAAAATAATTTCTCTCTGTAAAATAATTTTGATAGTAAATGTTTGTTGATACTTGTTTTTTTTTTTTTTTTTTTTTTTTTTGTAATTTGACACTCAAAAGCAATTTTTAAGAAGATTAGCCAAACACAATTTGCTTATTAAAAGTAGTCAAAAATATTTTTCAAATGAATTAGCCAAACACAAACTACTTCTCATAAAAATTACTTTTTTGAAAAGCACTTCTCAAAATAAGCAGTTTTTAGCAGCTAAACCAAACAAGAAAAATTCCACATAAAGTGAAAAAAATGGATTTTCATGGCCAAATGCCTATTTATAGTTGTTGAATAGCTGAAAGTTTCCCTTAGATATGATCAAATATGTCCTTATCAATGAAGAACTTGCTTAAATTTGTCCATCAAAATTAACGGACCTTCAATAACTTATTTCTACTCATTTAAAACATATTTTATTATTGAAATGGAATACCATTGAAAGATATTAATCTTAACACTAAATTTTTCTTATAAAAATTTTTTATCAAGGAAATTAGCAGACCCAAGATGGTTAAAAGAGTTGGGTTACATCTAGTTTCTCATTATATTTCTGTCTTCCCCCATTAGAAAGAAATTACTCTCTTGAAGTTAAACAACAATTGAACCGAACACAAATTTCAGAAAATCAAATATCTTCTATGGAAAAATAAATAAACTTCTAGCACTCAATACCGAATTAAAATTCTCAAATATGTGAGAAATAATTGAAAAAATTGGGAGGAGTTATTACATACAGTTAACAAAACGATTTAATCTTGATGAAAAAATTATGATTATTGTCATGCCAAAAAAAAAAATTAATTAATTTTATTCTTGTTGAACTATAGTTATGAATAAGATCACAATTACGTAGATAAAAAAGCACTGATCTTCAAGAAACTGAAAGAGAAAAGCTTTATTAGTCACAAGTTGAGCAAAAAAGAAATGTTCGGGAAAAATTTCTCTCATCCTTTTGATGTGTATTTTTAAAGAAAAAAAGTTTCTATATATTTTTTTAGCTCTTACTCTCGTCGTTTTAGAAAATAGAAGTCAAATAAACCTTTGACCATAAAATAAAAGGTTTGCTTGGAAAAAGTTAATTTTGTTAGAGCCCGTTTGGATGGGCTTATAAGTTGGTCAAACCAACTTATAAGCCCTTTTTAGCTTATTGTAGTGTTTGTCTATCAACTTAAAATGTCAAATTTAAGCCAAAAAGTGCTTAAAGTCACCCAAAAATGAAAAGTTGGGAATCCTAATTTTTTTTTTGATGGCTTAAAGCCATTTTCGTTGACTATGAAACTTACTTGTATATCCCTTATATTTTATTTTAATTCCTAAAGTACCCTCTCAGCTAAAGCCCTAAAATTCACAATTGTTCCTCATTTCTTCTACAACGCAGCCTCCATCATCTCTGTTCATCATCTTCTACAACAACCAGCCTCCAAAACAAGCTCTTTCTTCACTCCCCCACTCACTCTCTTTCTCTCTCTAACATAAATCTACAACATTGCCGCTGAAAAAGCTTCATCGGATTACTCTACTTGGGCTGCTAAACAGACTTTCAATCTTGGTGACTGTTTGAGTAAGTTTTTTGAGCACCCTTTTTGGTCTTTGTTAGTTTTTGATTGATGGGTCTAGTCAAATCTGTATGGAACTTCTATTATTTGATACTCTAATTAACTTTTCCTAATGTTGCTGAGTTTTTGAGCAGTTTTAGGCAGAGAGAGATAGCAGGCTGTTTTTTTTTTTTTTTGGATAAAGATTGCTCCTTTTTGGATTATTATGAATGGTGGAGTTGAATCTGCTTCTGATTTTTTTTTTTTTTTTGGTTTTGAAATCAAGATTACTCCCTTTTGGATTATTATGATTGGAGGAGTTGAATCTGCTTGTGCATTTTGGGGAGATAGACTTGTTAATAAAACTTATAATCTTGGCTATTAGTAAAACCTGGAGCTACTAGAAATGATACTTCTATAGTTAGAAAGGTTCTTGATAAGTTTAGAAAAGAGGATGTGAGAAAGATGAGGGAAATTTTGATTGATGCTATGCCTAAGTATTTGTATGCAAGATCTAATCAGGGATTAGGGAGTAGTAATGATGCTTTTGATATTGCTATTGATGAAGTTTTGAAGAGATTCAAGCAGCAAAGGGAACAAAAACAAATCTTGGAGTCAACAAGAAAAGATGAAAATTCTATAGAATAAAGCAAGAAGAAAGTACATTACATTACTCAACAGGACCTTTGATCCCTCATTCTTTTTCTTTAAAGCGATTATTTTTGTTTTGTTTATCTATATAAGTTCAAAGGGGGCTGCATAACTTAGAGAAAAAGAAGATATTAGCTGAATAATCAATTGGATTTTGTTACATGTAAATTTTCATCATTGATATAAATGTTACATGGTACTTTGCTGAATTAATGTCCTTGCAATTTCAGTAGTAGAACTAGAATGTACAAAGGGGATTTCAATTCAAGAAATCCAAGTAGTTTTTGAGTAGAGACTTTTTATTAAAAGCATTATGAAACAGGGGGTTGTGAAATTATTAAAAGAAGATGCAGCTTCATATAATCTTGTGCAGGTTTAATACTCTAAGCTTGAGATGGACGTTTACTTCATAGGGTTGCTAATTATGACGGCTGTTAAATTATGAAGCAACTTCAGGTTTCTGCAATTTTGGTGCTTTGGTTGAGTTGATTTAATACTCATTGTGCAAGAGAGAAGAGGAACCTTTTTGTTCTGATCAAATGATGGTGGTTATTAGAATATTTTCAAGCATGGATTTCTGTTTTCTTTATCGTTGCAGTCCTTGCTAATATATTTTGTTAGCATTGTTGTGTATTGTCCTTTTGTTATTTGTATGAATGGGTTTTTGGCTATCTGCAAACTGGTGTTTTCACTAGTTGGAATTTGGCAAGGCAATGAGTAAAAAGAGGAAAGAAAGTACAATGAATGATTATAAAACCAATGAAATAGATTAAAAATGACGAAACTATAAAAAGGGTTGCCCAGTTCTCACGTGGGTAATGTCATTTTGGAAATCTTAGAAGCCATTTTTGTCAGTTAATTTATGAACCTTCAACAAATAATATGCTAAAGAAAAAAGTACGTACAGTATCTTGGTTCTAGTGAAACTAACAACTAACAAGTGGAGTAGGCACATGACTAAAGAATATAAAATTACAAAAAACAATTAAACTTTAATATAATAAAGATGAAAGGCTTAAATCAAGAATGGCCCAAAGTTTGGAGTATGGATATGACTGCTGCTGCTGCGCCTGCGGCTGCTGCTTCCACTTCTTCTTTATTATCTCTCTATTTTGGTATGTGTACAAAAAGTTGTGACTAGGGAATTGTGGTTGTGTGTTTAGTTATTGGGCTGCCAACATTATGATGTTGCAGAGTTCATGAGCGTTTATTTCTCCTTTCTTTAGATTGTTTACATTCAATCATGCCGGAAACTAGTAAAGCAAGAAGTAATGCTAAGTGGGATGATGATGCCAACATTAAATTTATAGATTTGTGTGAAAATGAGATTAGACAAGGATGTAGACCACACACTCATTTAAATAGAGATGGATGGAATAATGTTGTTGAAGAATTCAATAGAGCCACGGGAAGAAAGTATGATAAAAAACAAATGAAAAATCATTGGGATAACATGAAAAAAGATTGGATTCTTTTTAAGAAGTTGAAGAAAGGGGAGACAGGTTTAGGATGGGATGCCACGAAAAATACAATTATGGCAGATGATGATTGGTGGGAGTGAAAAATTAAGGTACATCTCTCACATTTTTCTCTATGTCTTTCTTTTTTCTTTCATTGCTAAATTTCTTGGTTAGTTTAAAATAGTTTTGATTTTTTTGTTACAGGAGGATGATCGATACAATAAGTTCAGAAAAATAGATCTTTCACTTATATGGTATCGCTATGATGCATTGTTTTCTGATATTGTTGCTACTGGAGAAAGAGCACGTGCAGCGAATCAAGAACAAATGTCTGGCATTGGAGTAGATCTTGATGAAGAAGGAACAAATAATATTGGTGGCTATGACAAAGAACACTTTATCAATCCTAGTGATGAAGGGAATGATGAAAGTGATGATATACAGAATGTGGATTCTATTATGTTTCCTAAGCCGTCACTTAAAAGACAAGGTTCAATTGATGATACTGGAACTAGCAATCAAGTAAAAAAAAAATAAGGCAAAATCTGGTGCGGCATCAATGAGAGAGGATATACACTCTCTAGTTATAATGATGGTTGCGATGCTCACAAGCCATGTAAACAAAGATATCTCCCTTTCTTTAAAGAAGTAACCCGTTTATGATAATTTGTTATTCTACATTGTATCTTTACTACCCTTATATAACAAAAGCTTTATGATAGTTTCTTGCCCCTTAGAATTCAACGAGAAAAAAATGGATCCCAAGTTTCTTATTTTACATTCACTTCTTGTAGGACTGTATTGGAGCAATTGATGGCACACATGTTAAAGCTAGATTACCGCAAGGTCAAGAGATACCATATATTGGACGTAAAGGTTATCCGACTCAAAATATTCTCGCCGTTGTTGATTTTAATATGTGTTTTACATTTGCATGGGCTGGGTGGGAAGGAGCAGCTCACGATAGTCGTATATTTGCTGAGGCCCTTCGTAGAGAAGAGCTCAACTTTCCACATCCACGCGGAAACAAATATTATCTAGTTGATGCAGGATATTCACACATGAAAGGATACATGGCTCCATACAAAGGAAATAATGTAAGATATCACCTAGCTGAATTTTGCCGCGGTGCAACTCGACAATTGCGAGAGCCAAGAGGACGCATTGAGAAATTTAACTATTTACATTCTTCTTGTAGAAATGTAGTAGAGCGCACATTTGGCGTTTGGAAAGCAAGATGGTCTATTTTGAGAGACATGCCATACTATCACATTGACGCACAAAGGGACATCGTACTTGCTACTATGGCCATTCACAATTATATTAGAAAGAAATGCAATGTGGATGATGCATTCCAAACAGCCGAGAATGAGAGCTATATTCCAATTGTTGATTCTAATGATATTGGCACAACTTCAAGAGCTAACAATGTAGATGTCGAAGATGTAGGAGAACAAAATGATGTCTATTGGATGGAGTTTCGTGATATGATTGCTAGTGACATTTCTAATGCTTGATGCTTGTATTATATGAATATTTTTCACTTCTTGTATTTATAGTGGAGTGCTTTCGATTGTATTAGCACTTTTATTAAGTACATCTTATGCCTGTTGCAGGCTTATAGAGGCAACCACAACTGTTTAGAGTATGAGAAATATATTATTATCGCACTGCTATTGCCAATGGTTTGACTCTTTTTGAATGGTAATAAATAGGAATGATCACAGAGGGCCTATAACAACACCTTGGTTTAAGCAGTATGTTCAGATTTCCAGTATGTACCTCAACGTACAAGCAAATAATGAAATACCAACCACCCACATTTCCAACACTAACAATATGTGCTACTATTTTTTTTGCAGTTGTTATTAACAAGAAAAATAAAGTTATCTTCTAAGCGAATAAAAAGGTCTAGTATATTGAACAATTACACAAATGACAGAAACTTCTTCCATAGACTAGCCATATATGAAAAACTACACCTGAATTCGTAAATTTGTTTGAGATGGAATTCTACATGTACAGGTAAAGTGGAAGTGATTTTAAAATATAAATTACTTTTGATTTGAATCAACTTTAGAGTTTAAAAATCTTTTAAAATCAACTTATTATGGTGTTAACAGCTTTAAGGGTATTTCAGTCATTTTGACAGAAAATAAGTGCTTAACAGCACTTATTTACCAAACACATCAATAACTTATTTTCAGCATAAACACTTTTATCCAAACACTCAACTGCTTATTTATAAAAATAACTTTCAGCACTTAAAAGTTCTAAAAACACTTTATACATAAAAGTCACTTTTTTTAAGCCCATCCAAACGGGCTCTTAGTCTTGAGAGGTAAATTTGAGCAAGTGCTTTAATGATAAGGGTATATTTGAGGCTTTTAACCACGGGATCGTGGGTTCGATCCCCACAGAACGCGTTTTTTTTTTTAAAGGTATATTTGGGACCAAATTCAAACAGAGAGTAAATTTGTTCTATTTTCCATAGTGGAGGGACAAATTTGAGTCATTCCACAATGATAAGGGCAAATCTAGGACCAAATTCAAACGGAGGACAAAGTTGTTCTATTTGTCTTAGTTGAGGGGCATTATTGTCCTTTTTCCTTAGATTTATTATTATTTTGACAAATTGATGATTGATATTTGCTTTTATGATATTTGAAACTCATGTTTCAAGTTTGAGCTCATTTACCGTAGATTTAGGTATTGAATCATCTGCCGAATTGTTGAAATTTGAAAAACAAGTCATTCCGGGGCATAAACTTGTTCAGAAAAAAATGATTAACTTCAGGCATATGTGTCCCCCCCCCCCCCCCCCCCTTTTTTTTTTTTTTTTGAAACGAAGGATTTTATAAAATAACAGAAAGTAAAGACAACGCAGAGGGTGAGGATGATCTTAACATACATCCTCTAATTCGAGTTATTGGTCCGTGAGGTATGTCTTAAAGATACTACCTCTAAAATATCATTGTTTAGATAGGCCAAAATAAAGTCAGGAGCAACATTCCAAAAACTAGTTTCCCCTATATCTTCCATGTTGTCCACTCTAGAGTTTGCATGTGCAGCAAGGCATATATGTCTTAAGTTCGTGGAAAAATGGTTAAACTTCATGTAAAAGATGATTGAATTTCAAGTAAAAAATGGTTAAACTTCAGGCATATGTGCTCTAAGTTCATGCAAAAATGGTTGAACTTCAGGCAAAAAAATTATAATTGAACTTTAAGCAAAAATTGACTAAACTTCATATATACGTGCTTTAAGTTCATGCAAAAATGCCTGAAATTTGTTTACTTTTAAAGTGTTTGAAGTTGAACTGTGACAAACTAAACTCAGATGCGAAGTTTTGAACTTCAGATATCGCGTGTCTGAAGTTAATTTAAAGCGGATAAGCTTGAATAAATTAAGAACTCCAAATATAATTTGATTGGAGTCCTGAAATCGACTATCCGTGCACTTCCCCTAATAAATTTTACAAGTTCTCTAACAAAAAGAAAAGAAAATTGGCACTTTGCTATAGAAGAAATTCAATTGCTTTTTTTTTATTCTTAAAAAAAAAAAAGGGCATTGGGCATACGCAGACAAAGAAAAGTGACCTGTGCAGTAATGTACATTCAGATGCGCTCTAGAGTCTAGACTTGCTTTATTACTTTTCAACTATGTTTAAAAGAAAATCTTTATGGCAGGGGAAAAGATGAGATTCATATCTTCATTTTGGGTTACACTAAATAAGAAACAATTTAATAGCCTAAGCAAAAAAAATAAAATAAAGACCAATAACTCTAGCCCCAAAATTTCAGACATACATAAATTTTCTTCTTTCATTATTGACCTTTTTTGAGCAATAAAGCTTTCTCTTTCATCAGTCATCAGAAAACCTTTTTGTTTGAATTCAAACATATGATCACTCCTTCCAGCAGAGTCACGTGAAGAAGCAATAACTCATGCCAGGCGTGCTTCTGTATTGAATTTATTTAAAGGAAATTTAAATTAAACAAGCATATAATTTGAATCAGGTAAATATCTACAAAAAGATGGATTCCGATTTACTAAAGGAAAAAGATTTTTCTTTCCATAAAACAGGACTTGTTTGGTTGGGAAACAAGTTATCTCGGGATTAGTTTTTTCGAAATTATTATCCCACTATCGATGTGGATAAAAATAACACTACAATCCCAAATAACTAATCCCAGGAGTAATTATTTAGGAATTTATCCCAACCAAACGTGGGGTAAAATCATCCTAAATTCTATCTTGGTTTGCTAAACTAAACTAGTCCTTTTGTTTACTTTTACTTGTCCAGTTTGACTTTATACACATTCTTTAAGAAATACTACTACTACTTCATATGAGTATTTTACCACAATACTCATATTAATTGATGTTTAGTCTTAGATCTTGAGAAATGATTTGAGGAATAAGTAATTAATAATAAAGGTAAATATGAAAAAAAAAATCTATTGATATGCTAAAAGTGACAAGTAAAAGTGAAAATGTATTTTTAGTATAGTGATCAAGTTAAAATACACATGTACTTTTTTATTTCAGTACATGTAATGGACAAGTAAAAATAGTATAAAAGGAAGTACTCCCTCTATCCCAAAAAGATTGTCCTACTTTTCTTATTAATTTATCCCAAAAAGATTAGTACTTTTTCATATTTAAAAATAATTTAACTTTATGGAATGATTTGTAACCATACAAATATTTAAAATTTGTTTTGAATCATACATTTTAAAAATCATTCTTTATTTCTTAAATTTCGTATCAAGTCAAACTAGAATAATTTTTTTAAGAGGGGGGAGTACTTTTTTTTTCAAATTTTACAATCCTTATATCCAAATGCCCACCTAGTTTCCATGCAAATTCTAAGAACTCTCTTCTCCCTCCTCTGTCACTTTTTTCCACCATCTTCTCGAAGCTTCTAGAAAGAACCTCTCTTCTTTTCCAGATGTTTGCTTAGATCTTCTGAAAGACAACGATTTTAGGGTCCCTTAGTGTGCTTTACAATTTGAAGCTTCACTTCAATGCTCTACAAAGGGATTTTTCGAACAATCCCGGTTCCACTAAAATGATTAGAATGTATCAAACATTCAAGAAAATTTCAATGCGGTATGTGGAAACGCTACAACGAGGCAAATGTATCTGATTTCTCGATATATATGGAAGAAAATTCAACAGATAGCATTTTGTTATACATTCTGTCGCCTGTCGGACCTATCAACAGATAGCATTTTGTTAAAAGCATTACTTATACCTGTATCCTTACCAGTTGTGTTACCCGCTTGACTCTTAGACCCTGTAGCATTGACACTAGCTGAGAAGCAGCTGCTCTTTTTCAGAATCTGATCATATTGTTCTTTGGTAAACACACATGCTCCAGGTTGGTTTCCACTTGCCTGTTGCACCAAATTCCCTTGATCAAGTATCCCTTGATACATACCAGTGATATTAGCAGTGATCAACCTTTCATTGACCTGACTTGAGGGATTATTAGTGCTTAACACAACTGGTTAGATGAGCTGTTAACGAGCTTAGCATAGCAGTCTGTTAAGTCTGTTAAATGTTAGTTATAACTGTATTTGTGAAAGGTAGTTAGTGAAGTAGTTAGTCAACTAATTCTACTACATACACATATGTATATATAGAAGATACATAGCACTGTAAACTTACACGTTTATCAATGAAAGTCTTCTGATTCTCTTCTTCATCACTAAGCTGTTCTTCTTCTTCTTCTAAATCACCTTCTTCTCTTCTTTCTGGTTTCATACAAAGAACTCAAACATGGAGTTCTGATTATCTTCAATTCCAAAACAGCCTGTTAGAGACGCTGCTAGATGATTGTTGCTTACTTTGATGCAGTAACTCTTGCATTAATTGAAAGCACTTATTAACTCTTCATTTTACTATAACAATACACTAATTGAAGTGAGTTTTATGCTAAATTTTATTTATTGGGTAGACTACATCATGTGGACATAACCTTCTATTTTTTTTTTTTTTTTTTTTTTTTTTTAAGAAACCACTAAGTGATATACTTAGTGGAGGGATATTATTAATAATAAATAGATAGTTAAAAAAAAAATAAAAGTAAAGCAAAGACCCATCTGAACGATCTGGTCCAAATAAAAGCAATAAAAACAAAATGCAACAGACCAAACACCACACCACTCCAACATTTAGGAAAGTTCTCGATCGGTCAACTTCGCCGGAGCAAGGCATCACACTTCCGCCACAGTTCAAAAATCTGATTTTCCGGTATGGATTCACATCATCTTCGCACCATCAAGCTCTCACCAGGTGCAGCGAACCCATAACCAAGGAGTTTAATCTCAGAACAACCAGATCTGTTCCTTTCAGGTAAGATGTGCTTCCAATCTTCAATTTTCCTTCATGTGTTTGAAATAATGAGTGCTATGTCGGTTTTCTCCTATTGTCTTCTCCAATCTAAAGAGATATGTGTTGATGTGTTCTTGGAATTTGTGTATCTGCTGTGCTTATTTGCCTGTTGAGCTGAACTCGATGATGATTTCCCCTAAATCAGTTCCAGATGCATAACCAGTGTTGTACTCTAGCATTGAATGTACGTACTTGAACCTTCTATTTATTTATTTTCAAAATTTCGGATAAATTGTATTGGTTAAAGATTTGTATGGCATGTAAGGACAAAGTGTTTGCCTTAAAAAAAAAAAAAGGATAAAGTCTGAGATTCAGTGGCCATTTGGCCATGAACAATTTTTATTTTTTCTTGAAGTTGAAATTTCGAATTTTTTTCGGAATTTGAAAAACACTAAAAAGTTCACTTTTTTTTACTTCAAATCACTGATAAAAATCCAAAAGCAACTCCAATTTATATTCATGCCCAAATGCAACTCCAATTTTCAATTACCGTTTTTCACTTTGAAAACAAAAACTATTTTTTTCGCATGCATACTCACAATTTTCATGGCCAAACGGGCCCTTAGAGTCTCTAGCTTAGAAGAACCCTTAATTTTTATTTTAGTCTAGATGAAGCGAAACGTATTAGACGATTTGTTAAGCCAATCCCGGATTGTGGCTTAGTTGCTGTGGTGGTTCACCCTCTCCAAATACTGGTTGAAGACTTTTTCTCTTTATGGGATATTTATGCTCTATGTCTATTTTGAAAATATTTACACCACGTAGCCCGTACTTTGATCCCTTCCAATTAATCCGCAAGAAACACCATAAGTCATTTATTAAGGCTTGATGTTGCTTACTTGAATTTGCCTTCAGTTGACATGCAAAAGAGGCCAGTATACTTCATATAATTTTACAATAGCTTGTAGAGATAAAAGAGCTTTCGTTAGGCAATTATGTTGGAGTTTGGATGGGAACAGGGGCGGAGCCAGCATATGTCCAGGGGGTTCCGAACCCCTCGGCAAAAAATTACAGTATATTTTCAAAGTTAAAATTATTTTATTATGTATATATAATAGATGTTGAACCCCCTGACTTCTTCGTATATTTACCTTTTAGAATTTTTGAACCTCCTGGATGAAAATTCTGGCTCCGCCACTGGATGGGAACAGAATGCTAACCTACATTTTTCTGAAAATCAAATTTAAATTTCCGTTTCAGAGTCACATAGGGAAGGAGGCATGGAAATACAACTATTTGTTGAAGCAAAGTTTAGTGTAAGGGATAAGATATGCATTTAAATAGTCTTACATCATATGGTCGTGGTTTAATTTGATGGGCTTTAGAAAATTTCAGCCAGGTCATTCATTCGCAGATCAGACTTAGAGTTAATTAAACCATCAATAAATGTAGATATTAAAAGTTCTTTTAGTATAACTTAGGCATGCATTTGACTAAAACTAACGTTTAAAGCTTGTAAATATGCTTACAAACCTTGTAATTAGGTAACTACCAACTGATTTCAAAATATTTTTTTATTTAAAGTTAGTTTAATTTTCATTTGTAAATTTTACAAACAAATGTGATTTTTTCCAAGATAATTGAACTGAGCACTTTATAAAATTAGTCTACAACATCCTTTTAACTCGTTTTCCAAATTTTTTCTCCACAAAAAGTGAAACTTATAAAAGTGTTTGCTATGAATCAAGCCCAGTACTAGGAGTGCAAGGGTGTCACACAAGCAGCTATTGGGCCATGAAGGAGCAATAGGACCAGAAGGCCTTCACAGAGGTTTATTTGGGATCCAAACCCAATTAACAACCGGTTAAAAGGACTACGGCTTAGAAGAACAGTTTATGCAAACAGTCATGAAGTATCTGTATTCTCTCATTCCTTTCTCTGAGTCCTGATTTTTCATCTCCTTCTGGTTATCCTTCGATTATTTCCTTTATTCTCAGTTAAGATTATAAGATATATCAATGTTTGTATGGTGAATTTGGAGTTGTTATAGTATCATCGCCCAAAACTGAATAAGAAATGCATCTAATTTGTTTTATTTTACTTTTTTGTAGGACCTACTCAGAAGTTCAATTTTTTGTTCACCTTCACTAGCATTGCTCGAGTGTATACCTTCATCTGAGGTAAGTGAAGTTCCTTCAAACGGATAATGAAATTTCAAGTTCATGAATGTTTGGTTATGTAGAATTTGAGAGTTTTCAGAACTTTATTTCACTGTGTAGCTTTCGATGGATCATGTACAAGTGAGTATAATTTAATATTTTTGATCGACTTTGTTCCAATATTGAATTGCATAGAAGAGATGGGCATTGAAGCATCATTTTTTTTATATCTTCTCATCCATGTTGTTGCTTGCTGAAGTGACTATTTCGAGCTACATGACATCCAATTCTTTTATTCTTCAAGGGAGCCAATGATCGCTGAAATTGATTCGGCCAATGATCGCTGAAATTGATTCGGCCAATGATCGCTGAAATTGATTCGTTCTTCTTCTAATTCTATGTAGATTTATTCACAATATCAATATGAGAACATGTTACATTTCTACTCTTAACACATTTTTGGAAGTTAGAGCTCTCAACCTTTCTTCTACTGATGAGTGTTCCATTTGGGGATTTTGCACCTATGTTTTGTGAACAAAAATGTCTATCAAATGTTTCCATGAGCTGAATATCTCGGAGCTGACATCTTCTTATATTATCAACTTTTTCTTTGAAGATCGAATGTTGAAGCTAGAAAAGAATTACTTCTTGAAGTGCAATTGATATGGATGCAACTATATGTACTTTGTCAAAACAATAACGTTATTGGGGAAAATACTAGGATGACAATCTGCAGAGTCAATTGATGTACCCTAGGCAAGCAAGGGTTAAATTAGTTCTGTTTCTTTTTTACTTCATATCTATTGCCCATCCTTTTTCCAATCTGACCATAATATTGAAGGTTATTGTGGAATAACTATTTGATTCTTGTCATTCTCTTCAAAATTGTCGGAGATTTAAATTGATTTTGTTCACAAGGGCAGAAACGTCAAGGGTGTTGTATTAGGCCCAAGCTCAGCACAGGCATCACCATATCTAGTTTAGGGCGGACTCACTTCTGTTGTTGCAAGTTCGATTAAAATTTAATAATTTTAACTCAAATTTTATAGTTATGTTAAAAACTTTATTTAAAATATATAATCTATCTAAAATTTAATAATAAAAATAATTATGCTTCAAAACCTGTAAACTAAATCCGCCTTAAATTACTAAAAGACCATGTATGGCGTTCTTTTGAAAACATCCTCATGCCTTGCATCTTCAATTTGTACTTATACTGAACATCTTTAACTTAAATTACTAATGTACTGTTCATTTTTTTTTTTTACTTATTAATAGGTACATAACTTTTTGTTAATTTTGCTTTGAATGTCATTTTGATTGTAGTACTTGTTATAGCTTGGACAACAATTAATGTTGAATTTATAAAAGGAAATTAAAATTACGGAAAAGAGCCAAATATACCCTTGTTCTACTGGAAAAGGGCCAAATATATCTGTCGTTATATTTTTGGTCCAAATATACTACTATCGTTATACTATTAGTTCAAATATATCCTTTATTCGTTATAGTTGTCCAAAGTGGACATCCAATCCTATGTGGCACTAATATTTGATGAGGTGGAAGCCACATGGCATGCCACCTCAGCAACTCTATCCCATTTTACTCCTCTCCTCTATTTGTTCTTGCACGACTAGCAAATCCTTCCCCTCCACAATCATTGCCCACAACTTTCTGACTCAAATAGGAATTTCACAACTTTCATAGTGTCCATGTCCACCAATTGAACAACAGCCAGTTGACCAGTATCTACTGGAAAAAGAGATAAAAGAAAGGAAAATATACTCATAAAATTGAAGAATTCTGGCTACTAAACGAGATATTATCTGATGCCTTCGCACATTTTTCCTTCATACAATCCATGACATTCCTCCCTACCCACACTTTTGGCTACCGAAAAGGGGGAAAGTTATTAATTGGGGTTTTCACTGTCAAATACTGAGGACTTATTATGTTATTTACTATTAAATGACAGAAGAACATCATACCATGGTGCATACATTAATTTAGTTATATAATACAGAAGGGTATTGTATCCAATTAGGAAGCATTAAACTTGAACCAGAAGCAATACACTATAAGCACACCCCAACACTACTAAAAAAACAAGATTTCCCGACCTCAATTGAGGTCGGAAAAAAACCGACCTCATAAGGTCGGTTGGTAAAGTCGTAATATTTATTTTTTAATTTTTTTAAAAATAAACCGACCGCATGAGGTCGGTAATTTTGTATCAAAATTTGAAAAAATAATGTACCGACCTCAGTAGGTCGGAAATTTATTTGATGCCTAATATTATAATTTTACTTTTAATTTAAAAGAATACCAACCTCACGATGTCGGTTCATTAAAAATAATTAAAAATTATTTTTAATAGACTGACCTCGTGAAGTCGGTATTCTTTTAAATTAAAAATAAAATTATTAAATATACCGACCTCATGAGGTCGGCATAATTGGGCAAATAAATTAAATGAAAACAGACTCAAATAAACCCTTCTCTCTCTTTCCCTATCAGTTTTCGCTCCCCCTCTCTCTCTCTCTCTCTCTAACCCTAATAATACGACGTCGATATCACCATCATTGCGGGGAGTCACCGTCGCAGCCATCCCTAATCAGTATTGTCGTCACCGTTGCCACCGTCCCTAATCAGTACCGCCGTCGCTGTTGCGTCCACAGCCAATCATTTGAGGTATGCTTTCTTTCTTTTCTTAATTAATATTGCGCTGTAATTAGAAAGCTCCTGATGATGGTTAATGTTCTATATTTGGCATTGTGCTGTTAATTTGATGGAAGAAAGTTACAGGGAGAAAATTTCTATTTCCAAGTTTTTAAAAAAAATAAAAAAATAAATCTATTTCCACTAGTTCATAAGAAAGTAGGGAAGCCTGACATTCAAGACCATTCTTGTTTTTGCAAATTGGGAAGTTTATGTCCATGCCAAAGACAATGTCGGGTGCTATGGGCTTTTATAGTCCTGTCTAATGAGAATTGTACCTTTTTTTATGTGTTTGGTTTTAAATTTTCTGAATTTGTGATGGTTTCTTGATTCTAAGGCACATTTAGCCAAAAGAGTACTTCAATCTCTTGCTCTCTAAGGTCCATATACCCTTGTTTTAGTGTGTGTTAGGTTTATGGTGCAAAAAGAAGCCAATTTGTTGCTGAATTCTTATACATTATTGTAAATCCTTGCTCTAAAGTTTAATAAAGATTCAATTTGTGTATCTTATCATTGCCGTACGTCACCTGCATTTACATCAAACCTGGAAAATGATATTAAAAAAAAAAAAACTGTGTTTTTAAAGAAATGGGACTTAAAGGAAAAGGTGTTTCTGGAAAAATGTTTTATCTTGGATAATCATTTTCTGATCATCTTCCAGAAAATACACAGCTTATTTTCTCCTTCTTTTTTCTTTCTAGTTTTTTCCTTTTTCAATGTGTATTACCTTGTAAAATTGCATTCATCCTCTTGCCTCATTTTCTCTATTTATTCTCTTATATCCATAATTTGATTCATTTCAGGCCTTATTCGTGAATATATACTGATAAACATCATGTAAACAGTGCGTGTCTTATTAGCCTTTATTCAGTTTTTGAAAAGAAATTCGAGTGTCTTAGATTTTTGCTTAGGCATGTCCACAAGTTCCTGCTGCGTGTTTTTTTTTTTTTTTTGCTTATTGAAGGTCTGTTTGGCCTAATATCTTGTCGGGCGCTAAGTCGTTATCTTGTTTTGATCTTTTGGACAAATTTCTTGGTTTCCATGTTTTGTTTGTATTTCCAGCTTTGAAACTCAATGGATGATGGATCCGCCCTTTTGCCCTTCTCCACTTACAAGCCTGACTGGTTTCTTTAATATCTTGTCGTGAGCTAAATGGGACCCAGTTTCCATCTTTTGGATAAATTACTTGGTTTGCATGACCTGTTGCTTTAATATCTTGTTACGAGCTAAATTTTACCTTTTTCGTCATTTTTACACAAATATTTCTTGGTTTACATGTTTGTTTTGGTATGCTATACTTTTATAAGCATATTGAGTTATTTTTTACCAAATTCATCACATGTCCCTTCTAAATAAATTTGTCATAATTAGCCTTAAATGTAAGGAAGAGAAGACATTGAATTTACTTCAATATGAACTTGGTGATAATTATATCTGATTGTCTGGTGTTTGCTCTTTGATGCATTTACATCTTTTGTGGTTTTGAGGGAAAATGTCGTATTATCACATATGACTTTACATGCATTGAATCTACTCTTTTTTGTTTGTCAATTGAAATATCTAAGTTTTTATATTCCGAGAAGTAGTCCCTTCATCTTTCCCTAATTTAACATCAATTGCTCTTCCCTCATTCATGCAATTGTTTGACAGGATTATGTGCCCACTGTGTTCGACAATTTCAGTGCAAATGAAGTTGTCAATGGAGCCACTGTCAATCTAGAGTTGTGGGATACTGCTGGTAATTATTTATTTGCATGACATTTATTGCTTGAAGCTTCTGATAACTGTAACATGTTAATGTGTTCAATGCATATACCTATAGTGCAAACCTGTGAGCTGTCCACATTGTTATGACCCTGACATCATTAAATCTTTAACAGGACAGGAGGATTACAATAGATTAAGACCTCTGAGTTATCGTGGGGCTGATGTTTTCATTTTGGCATTCTCTCTCATAAGTAAAGCCAGCTATGAAAATGTCTCCAAGAAGGTTAGTGTTTCATTATGTATTTCTCCTCGTTTAGTGTTCTTTCTAATTTATTGTTCTGTACATGAAAAGTTTACTATTTTTATTGGTTGTTTTCAGTGGATTCCTGAGTTGAAGCACGATGCTCCTGGTGTCCCAATAGTTCTTGTTGGAACAAAACTTGGTGAGGCTTTTCTTTGAACTCGATCTAGTCTGCAGTTTGTTTCACAGATCTGTGGTATCAATTGTGTCTGCAATCTTCTTATTTATTTACTATCTCCAGTCCAAAATAATTGATGTTTTAGCCTCTAAAGGTTGGTCCAATATATATGATGTCTCGCAAAATCAAGAAGGGATTTAATTACAAGAACAACAACATATCCAATGTAATCTCGCAAGTGGGGTCTGGGGAGAGTAATATGTACGTGGACCTTACCTCTACCTTGGCCAGGTAGAGAGGCTGTTTCCAGGAGACCCTCGGCTCATAGAAAGACGAAAAATAGGCGTTATCAACAAGCAGAAACAATAGCAAGATAATAAGATAACTGCGACAAGAAGGGATTTAATTCTTTTTCCCAAATTTGCCTTTGACATATTCCCAGTTCAATGTACAAATTTAATGATGTATAGAACAACTTAAAAAGAAAACAAAAATCATAATTAAGGGTATCTTAGTCAAAAAAAAAAAGTATCAGTAGGTTAGCCACACCTTTTAGCTGGTAAAGACCCAAACAATTGCCGCTAAGAGGTCCTACTATTTGCGACAATTAAAATTGCAGGAGAAAGATAAAAATAGACCTATACCACATTAGTTGTTTAAAGATTTTCAAAGGGACCTATGATTTCTTGGGATACTTTACCCATACATAACCTTAAGATTTTTGATTCGATGTTCAAATTCTTACATTTTTAGACAATCAAAACTGAACTGTGATGCAAGAGGAGATGGTGATATTAAAAGGAACAACAAACATATATAATTAGACATCGACAAATTCAAACCTGAAATTTCAAATAGATTGACTTTCACTACTAAAAAACTGGCAAAATTTGACGGACAAAAAACTGACGGACTGCGTCGCTTTGAAAAACCAACGGAAAACCGACTCAGTGCGTCGGTTTTGTGTATTTCTATTTTTTTTTTTAATTAAAAAACCGACGGACAACATCGGTTTTTTCCGCAAAATTTTGAAATTATGTTTCCGCCAAATTTTTTTTTACAAAAACCGACGTCCCACGACGGTTTTATTAAAAAAAAAATTAATTAATTTTTTAAAAATATATTAAATAATTTATAATTCATTTTGTTTTGTAAAATATTAATAAACGATTTTTTTTAAAGAAACAGACGGACTACGTCGGTTTTTAATTTTTTTTTGGTCAAAGGCTGGTCAACATTTTAAAAAATCCGACGGACCGCGTCGGTTTTTCCGTCGTTTTTTTTTTAACAATATGATAGAAACGGGTTTGGCATATCATTTGCTATCTTCCCCAAAAAAAACCCACTTCTCTCTAAAATAAAAAACCCTAACCCGCCGCCTACCCCCTCTGCCCACGCCCGCCACCTGCTGCTACCTGCCGCCCACCCGTCGCTACCTACGCAGCCCAACCCCACCTACCCCAGCCCCGTTTTTAACTTGTAATTTGAGGTAGTTTCTTTTAAATTAGGGCTTTTAAAATTCTTTCAATTTTAGTTTTATTTGTAGATTTTAGGCCTAATGTTAGTCTATTTAGCTTTGTTAAACATCATTTGTAATGTTATTAATGTTGAATTTGTGAAAAATGTAAACTTTATTTGACTAGTTTACTTTTTATTTTTGCTTGAGATTGTGCTATATTTTATGTTCATTGTCAATGTATTTGTGTTAGCTTAGTTATCATTGTTTGTAATATTATTGATGTTGAATTCGTGCAAAAATGTATACTTTATTTGACTAGTTTTTTTTTTTTTTTTTTTTTTTTTTTTGGGATTGTGCTTTTTGTTAGAATCCATAAGTTAGTAGAATTTTTATTGAGCATTCAAAATTAAAATTGATTGAGATTGTGTTTTTCAAAGTAGAATTGTTAACTTATAGTATTTCTATAACCTCAAAACTAAAGTGTAGACTTTATTTGACTAGATTTACTTTTCAATTTTTGGAATTGGTTGGGATTGTGCTTTTCAAAGTTATATTAAAGTTAAAATCCATAAGTTATTAAAGTTAGAATTGTTATTGAGAATTCAAAGTTAGAATTAGTTAGGATTGTGCTTTTCAAGGTTAGAATGTTAAGTTATAATATTTCTATAACCTCAAAACTAAAATGTAGATTTTATTTGGCTAGATTTACTTTTCAATTTTTGGAATTGGTTGGGATTGTGCTTTTCAAAGTTATATTGAAGTTATAATCCATAAGTTGTTAAAGTTAGAATCCATAAGTTATTAAAGTTAGAATTGTTATTGAGAATTGAAAGTTAGAATTGGTTGGTGTTGTGCTTTCTTAAATTATTGTTAAATTTGTGAAAAAATATAAACTTTATTTGACTAGTTTACTTTTCATATATATATATAGCTTGAGATTGTGCTAATTTTTATGTTCATTGTCAATGTATTTGTGTTAGCTTAGTTAGAATTGGTTGGGATTGTGCTTTTCCAAGTTATATTAAAGTTAGAATCCATAAGTTATTAAAGTTAGAATCCATAAGTTATTGATAATTCAAAGTTAGAATTGGCTGTGATTGTGCTTTTCAAAGTTTGAATGTTAAGTTATAATATTTCTATAACCTCAAAACTAAAATGTAGACTTTATTTGGCTAGATTTACTTTTCAATTTTTAGAATTGGTTGGGATTGTGCTTTTCAAAGTTATATTGAAATTATAATCCATAAGTTGTTAAAGTTAGAATCCATAAGTTATTAAAGTTAGAATTGTTATTGAGAATTGAAAGTTAGAATTGGTTGGGATTGTGCTTTTCAAAGTTATATTAAAGTTAGAATCCATAAGTTATTAAAGTTAGATTTGTTATTGAGAATTCAAAGTTAGAATTGGTTGGGATTGTGCTTTTAAAAGTTATATTAAAGTTAGAATCCATAAGTTATTAAAGTTAGAATTGTTATTGAGAATTCAAAGTAGAATTGTTAGGATTGTGCTTTTCAAGGTTAGAATGTTAAGTTATAATATTTCTATAACCTCAAAACTAAAATGTAGACTTTATTTGACTAGATTTACTTTTCAATTTTTAGAATTGGTTGGGATTGTGCTTTTCAAAGTTATATTGAAGTTATAATCCATAAGTTGTTAAAGTTAGAATCCATAAGTTATTAAAGTTAGAATTGTTATTGAGAATTGAAAGTTAGAATTGGTTGGGATTGTGCTTTTCAAAGTTATATTAAATTTAGAATCCATAAGTTATTAAAGTTAGATTTGTTATTGAGAATTCAAAGTTAGAATTGGTTGAGATTGTGCTTTTAAAAGTTATATTAAAGTTAGAATCCATAAGTTATTAAAGTTATAATTGTTATTGAGATTTCAAAGTTAGAATAGGTTGGGATTGTGTTTTCTTAAGTTATATTTTAAGTTAGAATTCTTAAGTTAAAATATATTTCTATAACCTCAATAATTTGTGGGTATATTTTTGTAGATGGATCATCGTAGGGCTTATGTTTTAGTTTAGATTTCATAATGGACTTATGTTTTATGCTTTATGGAACTAGTTAATGGTACTTTTGGTTGGACATTTAAATAGTTTTGAACTTTGAAGGTCTATTTAGATCGTATTTAATGTGTTTAGATAGTGTTTGATGTGTTTGATTGTTACTTAGAGTGATTTTATGTGTTGTAGCTCTTTTAGAATTGATTTGGAGCATTTTAATGCTAGTTTTGAGCAGCTTTTGGTACTGGTTTCTGTGCAGGTGTGGCTGCAGAAAATGCATGAATTGCATGCAGGAAATTTTCCAGAAAACCGACGCAGTCCGTCAGTTTTCTGGAAATTAATTTTGAAAATTTTCCAGAAAACCGACGGAAAACCGACTCAGTCCGTCGATTTTCTGGAAATTAATTCTTAAATTTTATGAAAAAACCGACGCACTGTGTCGGTTTTTATTTAAAATAAAAAAATTTAAATAAAAAACCGACGCAGTGCGTTGATTTTTTCATAAAATATATATTGTTTTAATATAAGATAAAAAATCAGAAATTAAAAAAACCAACTCAGTCCGTCGGTTTTTTTTATTTTTTAAAATTATTGGATAAAACCCGACGGACCACGTAACCGACGCAGTCCGTCGGAATAAACCGACGCAGTCCGTCGGAAAAAACCGACGTGATCCGTCGGTTTCCAAAAAGTGAGGCTATGTAAACGGACGGATCGTAAAGGGTCGGTTTCCCGTCGGTTTCATTAAAAAAACCGACGCAGTCCGTCGGTTTTCATCGTCGATTTTTCCCCTTTTTTTAGTAGTGTTTCCATGAATGGTTTCACCAAACCTTCCAATTTCATCAACTAAATCCAACGTCCTACAAGGAAAAAAGGAGTAATGAATACAAGTTAAAAATTAAAGAAAGAGCTTATTAAGGGCTATCAGATTGGCACCAGGAGGATGTTGATATAATTTAGAACTCTTACTTCTATTTTTCTTTCCTTGCAGCTGATCCTTTATAACAACTCTAGTCTTTTCAGTCAGTACTTGGTGACACCTTTACCTCCTAGAGCATCATTAATCTGTTAGCCCCTCATAAAAAACACATAGACACCATAGACTAAACATGCAAATTTTAAATAATAGGAATAGTAGTAAATTACAGAAGAAAAATAATATTCACATTGGATTGTTAGTTCTTTGGCTTTCTTCAGTAAGCCGCTTTTTTCTCTTTGAAAATGTCACTTCCCTACTTGTCGACTTGTCAATTCTTCTCATCGGATTTTTTTTCCTCTCCCTATTCACTCCTTAACCTCTTTAATCTCTGCTATATCAAAGTTAATATGCTTAAAATAGTACAATGTCTCGGTTGCTTTAATATAAAATCAACATACCTCAAACAATTAGTTACATATCAGATCAATCAACAACACTTCACCATCAACAGGGACCATTGAATATTGCTTGAACAAACAGTGAGTGCAGTTAGATACAAATCCAGCAGAATCACATCACAAGTATGATAACTGTTTCTAATCTATAAAGAACTTTATATGAAATGTAAACCGATGCTCACATACTATTAATGCAAGCCAAGTAAAAGGTCAATCCCAAGTCTTTGCTTCCTTTTGAAAATTTGTACTGCATAACTTCATTGAAAATATGAACACTATTCGAATAGGTTGAATTGTCCGCACATTACTTTTACTGTATCTTGGTTACCCAACATACCTAGTTTTAAAGTTTTCCTAAAGTAACAATCTATTGAAAATGCAAGTCAAGAATATCTGTAACATTGCCAAGCACTGCTCCACTTTATAAATTCTAATAGAATTATTATTAAACTTGTAACTGCTCTGTTGTCAAATAATCTGTACTATGCAGTTCGTTGATTTAGTTAAATAGGTGAATTATTTAAACAAATTTTGAATCTATCCCTTTTCTATTTATTTATATTTGCGATACTTACATACATTATTGTATAGCTGGCAGGTGAAAAGAGGAGTAAGAAAACAAAGAAAGCTAAGGAGACGGGGATTCCCCGGAGACCACCAGAAAACCTTGCGATTAGAGATAGAAGCCCGTCGCCACGTCTCCCACCACGAGGCACTCCATTGCCTCATGATCCCCTCATGAATGGCATTGCATATAGTCTTCCACCTCCATATGATTTGTGGATTGTGTAAGTGTTTTGTGGATGTTTGCGAGGGGTGAAGTAGTCTAATGTTGTAGACTAACTTAGTGTAGACTAGTTTAATGTTTTGTGGATGTTTACAAATGTTGAAGTAGTTTAATGTTTTTTTGATGTTTGCGAAAGTTGAAGAGCTTAATGTCTCTTGTGAATGTTTGATTGATGTTTTTATTCAACTTTGAAATAGTTTCGAATTGAATTTGATGTATTGGTGGTTGTAATATATGTGTTGTAATAGTAGCTTAATGTTTTATGTATTTATAGTAGTTTGGTGTATTGTTGGCAGCTATTTGAGCTGGTTTTAATTGAAAGTAAAATTATTTTCATCTTGACAGGTGGGCAGCTGGAATAACAGCTAGGTGCTACCATTTTTCTTGCAGAGTACCGACCTCATGAGGTCGGTTTTGGGCCCAGACACATATAAAATACCGACCTCATGAGGTCGGTTTTCTGCAAAATATTTCCAGAAATTGCAAATTACCACCTCATGAGGTCGGTTTTCTGGAAAATTTTCCAGGGAATTGCAAATTACCGACCTCATGAGGTAGGTTTTCTGCAAAAAATTTCCAGAAATTGCAAATTACCGACCTCATGAGGTCGGTTTTCTGCAAACTTTTCCAGGGAATTGCATGAGGTCGGTTTTCTGCAAATTTTTTCAGGGAATTGCATGAGGTCGGTAAACTAATATCATTACATTATTAATATAATTTACCGACATAATGAGGTCGGTATTTCATATAATTAATATCCGACTAAAAAAAAATTACCGACCTCATGAGGTGGGTTTTTGGCAACCTCATGAGGTCGGTAATATTTCCGACCCACTCTTTTCCGACCTAATTTTGAGGTCGGTTTTTGCGCAAAACCGACCTCATGAGGTCGGAAATTGCCCTTTTTTAGGTCGGAAAATGCAGTTTTTTTAGTAGTGCAAATGTCTGTGGCAGAAGACTGTCAACACCAATCGGGTCACACTATATTACCATCAACGTATCCCCAACTAATATAAGCTACAGAGGTGGTCATGGTGACGGTAATGGTTGGCATTGGTGGTTGAGGGGAAGGATAAGCTAGTGGTGAAAGAAGAAATAGAGGGGATGGGTAAAAAGGGATGGGGGTGCTGAGGTGACATGTCACGTGGCTTCTACCTCATTAAATGTTAGTGCCACGTAGGATTGGATATTCACCTTGAACAATTTTAACAGAGAAATGGTATATTCGAACCAATAGTATAAAGGTAGGGGTATATTTGGACTCAAAGTATAACGAAGGGTATATTTGGCCCTTTTCAGTAATACAAATACGTTTGGCCTTTCCGTTTAAATTAAACAAGCTTACAATTTGAATCAAGTAAAGAGAAACCATATGATGGATTCCAAATGCAAAAAATATTACAATGTGCAGATTGGTCACATCCATAGCAAACAAATCTTCAGAATTAATAAAACGGAAGCTCAAATTCCACATGGAGTTTTGGTTAAAAAGCTAAAGAATGGCGCTAAGAGTTGCAGGGTCAAAGATCGTGTAAAAAGTAACCTAATTTGACCAAAATGCTTATGTGTATTCAATGAAATGTAGTTTTCTGTTAACAGCCATTAAGTTAACCCAATTAATCTCCCATTACTTTCTAGGCACTAAATTCTTCCCCACCCATGAAATTACCCATTATTCACATTTTCATTTTTTTTTCACTAGGTTGTTCCAAATTATATGCCAAAAGTCCAATCTTTTCCCAGCACCAACACTATAAATACTATAGTTAAATGAATATGTAGGAAAAAAATTAATACAGTTGCTTTGACCAATATAGTTGAAACAGACTTGGATTACTATCAAGGCAATCTTTGTCGCATCTTGCAATGCATCTTTTAAATATTGGGCAAAACTTCCTTAACAACAAGCTAAGGCCTCATTTGTTTGCACTTAATGAGGGTCTGAATCATTTTGATTTAGATCTCAGCTCATTAAGTGCAATTATTTTTATTTTTAAAAAAGCTCTTAATAAGTCTGAAAACATCTGATTCGTTCAGGTCTGGGAAGGAGTCTTAACACTGTTCAAACCTTAAAATACACGCTTTTGTTTTCCTCTCCCTCAACCTCACGCCCCGTTTTTTTTTTTTTTTTTTTTCCTTTCCATTCTCAAAACAACTTCATGCTTCCTCATCTCTTTCAACTGTAAATCAACCAGCCCAATATTTTTCTCTTGAACTGGTAAAGTGACAAAATCCTAATTGGGTATTCTTGAATTCAATTCTCCATCTTTCTTCCGTATTTTTAATGGTAGTTTCCAGTTGCGAGATTAGGGTTTAAAAGCACTCTTTTGAAATATGCTTTGAGGAGACCAATGGCTAAAATAGGAGGCACCAAAAAAATGGTGGTGATTGGTTTACTTTTGTTAATTGATCATTGACTGAGCGAGCAACTTTTGTTGCCTAAATTTTATGGGTTCTTCATTTCTCATAGTATTTCATATTTACTAATCAGATCTAGGTTACTGTATTTCTCAAGCAGCCATTGTATTTCATTGATCAACTAAACACAAATAATAATTATCAATAAGATTTTTTCTAATATTTAATTACTTTTTATTTAAATTATATATTTATTATGTTTAAATATAAATAAATTATACATTCAGATGTTGAAAAACAAGCAGTCTTAATCATTCAGTGTTTAGATCTAAATACAATATCTTAATATTCAGATGTGTATTCCGATTCAGACGTCTTAATCTTAATGAAAACAAATGCACCCTAAGTCAGTATTTGTCAGGATTTTTACCCCAAATTATGGTGATTGTTAGGATTTTGGCCAATCCTAACTCATCGTAAGGATCTTTTCAGCAGCTGTGACTGAAAATCTTGGCACTTCGTTCAGACATGATTACATGACCAGAAGTTCTTAATTCCACTATAACTTGTAGTATAGAAATTTTAACAACACATTTTTGTTTCAAAATTGATCCAAATTGTTATAAATCAACTCTAAATGACTTCAAATTTGATATTCATCCTTGTAATGCAATTTAAACACATTTTCAATTGTTAGATTCAACTAAAACTTTCATAAATCGATAGATTTTCTTTAATTTCTTCTACACACAAGCTCAATAAAACTCAATAATGATGTTATTCAAGTTTCTTCAATCGAAACCAATTCAAAATAATCACAAATACTTAATGAGTCTACAATTTTCTACTATACATATGAAGAAGAAGAAATTCATCTATTTCATGCATGCATGCATAGCTATCTTGTTGGACAATTAACTTACTAATTCTATCCGAATTCTATCGGATATCATGATTTTTGGTCCGCTCATAGTGCGTCATATAAAATTATTCCATTTATACTATGGGATTATAAAGATTTCTAGTTTTCACTCATGATACCTCATTTAGCACTCTAATTATCATAACTATTAATATTCACTCATAGTACCTCACATAAACTTATTCATTTACTCTACCAGATTGTCATGAGTTTTAATTTTCACTCATGTTATCTGATCATATAGTCATATAAAGTTATTTCATAATCTATCATATTGTCACAATTTCTAATTTTCACTTATGGAACTCATTTAAACTTATTACATTTACTCGACCGAATAGTCATGATTTTTAATTTTTCACATGTTCGCCATATAAACTTATGCCACTTACGCTGTTGACACCCAATTTTGTCCCTCTTTTATTTAATTTTATTTACTCGGGCTTCTAAATTTACTGACGAGCTAAACACTTTATTTTCACTATTTTTTATTTTATTACTACTACTATTAATATCGTTACTTTTATTTTCAACATTACGAGCATTACTTTATCACAAATCATTTTCGGGTTTGGACTCGTTAAATTAATTACAAAACAACACTTTGCAAAATCTTTATTTCTACATATTAATTATTAATTGTCTTTACATAGTATATATTGTAGGAGTTATTAAATTAGAAGCCCAAAAATAATTTAAATAAAGGAAGAAGGATCCATATTTTCATCCAATTGCTGGCCCAAACAATAAAGCACAATATGCCAAATAAATGGCCCAACCCATGTTTTTAATTTCATCAGACCAGCCCATTTCCTCACTTAACCGACCAGCCCAAATCACTCTTTAACAACTTACCCAACAAATCAGCCCACTACCTAATATTACCCGGTCCAGCCCATACATTCCATACCCGACCCGGTCCGTCCCACAACATGAAATGAAACCAGTAGGGTTTCATTTCATTTTCTTCTTCACCTCACCCGCCGCCTCCCTTCTCTTTCTCTACTCTCCCTCTCTCCCTTCTCAGCCTCCCTTCTCTCTCCCACGTTCCCTACGCTCCCTCCACTCACCCTTGTCCCCCACGCCTATCTCCTCACGTTCTCCTGTCCCCCACGCCTGTTCCCCGCTCCTTCGTCTCTCCTATACGCTCCTCTCTTTCTTCAATACAAATGAAACCCTATAAATACAAGGCGAGTTGAATCGTTTTAGGGGGATCATTCAGTTTGGGAGGGGATTGAACATCGTTTTAGAACGGAGAGGATTTGATGAGTAAGAAACCCGAATCAACAAGGATCTGGAACCCGAAATTTTCAGTACTTAGGGGAATTTTCAGATTTTTGAGGGATTTTTCTTGAGCAAAAAAAACCGAATCAACTTTAGATAAATAGATCGGAAAAACGCCGGAAAATCCCCTGAAAAACAACAATCGGGGGATCACCGAATACTTTACTACATTTCACATTTTCTATCTCTCCACTGCTTTAAGACTTAGCTTGTTCTAATTCCATTCTGTTTCAGGGGAGATTCAACATGGATTGGTGATACATGAGTATTTTCTAAAAGTCTTGAATTCTCTTTCATTTTCAAAAATCGGGTCTTGCACTTTGTTTCAAATCAGAGAATACTCTCTGTTATGAAATTCGAAAAGTTATGTTTTCGTGATTCAATCAACTTTCATCGCTGTTCGGCAAAAATACTTTAATTGCGACAGAAATACTTTAATTTTGACTCGAGTTTCGAATCTGTCAAGACGAGAGTAGATTCGAGACGTCGACGCCCAGTTCACTGTACCCGAAAAAGGTCCGTGGATTCCCTTTCCTTTCTTTATTTTAGCATTTTTAGTTTCTTAGTTATCATGTGTTAGCTAGCTTACTGTCTATATGATTTAGCATATTGTAGTGTTAAGTTTCAGTTGGCGGCTCTGTGAAGTGTGTTTATATACTAGTATAATTAAATGACTGTGTTTGCTTAGTAGTTAAGTGTGCTTTAATATGTTGGGGGTTAGCTGCTAGTATTAATAGTTTCAATTTTTCCTCATTCAGGACTAGGTAGATCAATATGAATCTTGTTGGTGATTGTTAATACATTAGCAGCATGCTCGGTTGATTTAGTTTGTTATAAGAGAAGAGTGTTAATTCGGGTTAAACTGTGTTAAGCTGGGTCAATCTGACTAGGTATTGCATTATGCTTCAGCAGGCCGTTAAATGTCCTTATTAAATAGTGCTGATGCCTCAAATTTTGATATATATGTGTGTGTGTTTTGACTTTCTGACTGGTCTTGGCTTCAACTAAGTTAAGTATTTGTCAAAGTAAAATAGCAAAGTTCTGGAAATCATATGTGGTCATTATTTTGATAACAAGAATGATGGGAATAAACTCTCTTTGCATTCAATTAGCAGGTCTTAACTTGTACGTCTTTGCTTAAAAATGGGTAGTGTATTTACATGATTTTACCTCTGTATATTTGACAAACTAGTTTGGCGAGGCTATAAGCTTGAGAGGTCGTTTGAAACATGCTTAAACACTTTGAAATTTTCCTCAAACTCGTTTTCTTAAGAATACATTCTTCTCTCCGATACTTTACGCAATCAGTCAATCAGTTCAGTTAGTTAAATATCTTTCAAGGATAATTTAAGGACCTCAAACTATAAGCCTTCAAACATTTGCCTTTCATTTAGAATCTCTATTTGAGGACTGGATATGTAAGCGTTAAGTGTTTCATTTCCTAGTTCATACTTCGTGCCTTAATATGTATCATGAAAATATCAACTGTTTTCTGGTTTTGAAGATTTAGGTGTCGGAAAATAGATATTACGCAGATCCTGTTTTGTTAATGTTATTTCTATTGAGCCAGTTTTGATACATCAGTTCGTTAAAAGAGCACGAATTCGGGATTTTATATTTGGTACAAAATCTGGTTGTATGATTTATGTGGAAAATGTCCATGTGAACCTCATTCTTTACAACTGATAAGATTGATTCCAATTTGAATGACAAAGAGGTAGGAAGAGATGTTGATAAGCTGGTCTTGCTAAATAGAATCCTGTTTGTCGGACTACTTCCTGATCATATTCATGCTAACACTTGCCTATAAAAATGAACAGAAGCAAAATCAGTGAATAAAATGCGTGTCTTTTGCCAACAGCAGTGATAGTAATAACTGGTCAACACTTGTCTACTTTATTTGTTTTTCTTCGCTTTTGAATCATGAGTCTAAAAGGCAATGATAAGTGCTTTGTGTTACGGGGTGGTTCTCTTAGATTATTATGATATATTAGTGGGAGAAAATCATGTTTAGCCTCTGTTTGAACAGCCATTAACGACTTTATTTCAGTGTTGCGATTGGAAATTTTGAGTTTATATTCGAATGAGGTTGTATAAAGCTGATAATCTTGTTTGGATAAATGTCTTTCAGGGACTTGAATCAAATCAGAAATCGTGTAAGGTGTCCGTGAGAAAAATGTTTCTTTGATTCTACTCTTGTAGTATGATATAAGGAAATTGATGTGTGCTATGTTTCGGTATACGAATATCGGCTTTGAATTTGTTTGTTTTCTTCGGGTGACTTGATATTATGGCGAATGTAGTGTTTTGAATTTGTTTGGCATAAGTTCTTTAACTTTCTTTTTTATCCTCCATAATGACTTTAATTGGGTTTTTCTTCTAATCCTTTTCATTCTCTCTCTTGCATGAACTGGGAATTTCGAATCCCAAACATCCTCGAGTTGCTTCGACAACCTTGCTGCCACATTAATGAGACAATGCTGCGTATCGCTGCTGTTCCTTTAAGACCAATCGCCATGACAACTTAGGCAAACAGTTGACGTTTTAAGGCCAAGCTTACTGCTTGCCATCAGCTGCTGTTATGCCTCTGTTTCCCTCCGTAGTCGAGCTAAACAGGAAACATTATAGCTCGGCAGAACGTCCTATTGATTTGTCCCGTTGGTTGTTTCGTTTGCTCTATTTGCTTGTGTGATACTTGTTGAACAAAAGACTAGTAATTGGTTTTATTTAGTCATGCTAAATTCCGTCTATAGCTAGTGATTAAAGGAGTAATTTTAGCACATATAGCATTACACGTCCTTGAGGGCAATAGCTATAATAATTTTCTTTCTCACTTAGAATATGACTTGAGTTTAAAGACTAAAACCAATAACTCAACGTCCTTTCTCTCATTTCCAGATTCAAATGGCCTTTTCATCATATTTAAGAATTAAGTCTAGGCATTTCTACACCACCATATTCATATAATATCATTTTTATCTAAAGATCATATTGTCAAATCATCTTTTAAAAGGCTATTATTCATAGGCAAATTATCCTATTTTCTACAAATCATATTTTTGAATAACATTACTATATTTTTCATTTAAGGCCTTAGCAATATCTTTAAGTCTCATTAAACATTTAAAATCTTCTTTTACGCAAAATATTATGTTTTTCTACAATATTATTTTAAATAACACTATTATACTTTCGTTTAAAACCTTAACAACATTTATGAGTCGTGTCTTCAAAATAGCATTAGAAGTACTCTTTTATACAAATTATTATTTTTCTACAAGTCCTATTTTGAACAACATTCTTACATGGCTATTTACAACTTTAGCCATATTTACAAAGCTATTTTCTTTCCTATAATACTATATTTACACTTAGCCTAATTAATTGTAAGTCCGGTCGGTTAACCATTGTTAATGGGTCTTATAGGATGCCTAATAGCTTCCCTATAGACTAATTGAACCCTTACTCAGATCTTTTGGTTTCGTAGACTTTTTAAAACGGAGTTAACTTTAAAATAACTTTAATAAACTTTTAGGTGTCCTAATTCACCATAAATAATTAGGTGACGACTCCTTAAAATAAACAAAAACAGAAATTACCAATATGTTGTACTTCTAATTTAACCCAGTTAAAATGGGGTATAACATACACTATCTAATTGTCATGATTTCTAATTTTTACTCATTGTACCTCATACAAAACACATAAAAGTACACTTATAAAACTGCATACTATCCACGATACTGCTAAACAATATACCAAAGCATTTAACCATGTAAAAAGCTATAACATTGAAGCTAAACACAAGAAAAAAAATGAAGACATTTAAGAACTGTGGAATGCAAATCTTACCATTTGGGAGGAGTTCATCATATATTCAGCCTAGTGCACTAGCATAATTACCCTATGTTTAACAATGTGTGCAAACTATCATTAGTATTGAATGTACTAAGCAAATTGAGCAAGGATCGATACGTTCAATCATATAGTAGAAGAAGAAACATAACTTTGTATCGCATTATCATTAAAAGCACAAGGACATGACAAATATATCAATTGCCTTACAACAGCAGTAGCAACAACAACATACTCAGTATAATTTCACAAGTGGGGTCTGAAGAGGGTAGAGTGTACGCATACCTTACCCTTATCTTGGGAGGTAGAGAGGTTGTTTCTGCTAGTGCACTACTTCTCGGCATAATTACCCTATGTATAACAATGTGTGTAAACTATCATTAGTATTGAATGTACTAAGCCAATTAAGCTAGGTTCGATACATTCAATCATATATATAGTAGAAGAAGAAACATAACTTTCTATCGCATTATCATGAAAAGCACAAGGACATGACAAATATATCAATAATTGCCTTACAGCAGCAGCAACAACAACATACTCAGTATAATTTTATAAGTGGGGTCTGGGGAAGGTAGAGTATACACATACCTTACCCTTATCTCGGGAAGTAGAGGTTGTTTCCACCAGACCCTCAGCTCAGGATAAAGCAAAAATAAAGCAGGTCAAAAAGAAAAAGGAACAGTAACTACCACAAAACAGTATGCTAAGCGAATCACACGAGACAGTAGATAGTAACAGAAAACAAAGGTTATGAAACTACATGAAAAATACTATGACCACTAGTAAGGAAGGAAAAACGAGACAACGCTACTATATACTAACCTTCTATCCTAATTCGTGTCCTCCACAACCTCCTATCTAAGCCATGTCCTCGGTAAGCTTTAACTGCACCATCCTGTCTAATCACTTCTTCCCAATACTTCTGCGGTCTACCTTTACCTCTTCTGAAGCCATCCATAGCTAACCTCTCACACCTCTGCACTGGGGCATCCGCACATGTCCTCTTCACATGTCCGAACCATCTAAGCCTCGTTTCCCATATCTTGTCCTCCATCAAGGCCACTCCCACCTTGTCCCAGCCATCTTCATTTCTAATCCTATCTCTCCTAGTATGCCCACAGACCCACTGCAACATCTTTATTACGCAACGTTCATATTTTGTAAGTGAGAGTTCTTGACTGACCAACACTCCACCCCATATTATATAATTGGTCTAACCACCACTCGATAGAAAACAAAACCTCTTGGTTTACAATGTGTTTCATGAACACATGGCAATGAGCAAAATGCTTATTGAGATTACCAGCATATTGACTCGAACAAGATTCAAAATAATTTAGTAAGAAGTTAGAAGATTATATATGTCACTCTTTGACTCGAACTATATAATTTGTAAGAATTGAAAGGAAGAAAGTACAATCATTTTTGCTAAGAGTACAATCAATTTCAATCTAAAAGGGACGACGTCAGATAGTTACTGACTTTTCACTACCTCTATTCCTCTCTATTAGATTTTTTTTTTCCCCACAAATTCTAACCATCAAATTCCTTTTAAGGGGTTCACTACCTTTAATAATATGAGCATATAAATTCATTATAGTACATGACTGGGGAAAATGGAGATACAATTAGTCCATGCTCAAATTCTAAATTAGGCATAAAAAATTCACTACTAGTGGTACTAAAACTATCTAGTAAAAATGGTTCTGTCCAAAAATTTCCACTGGATTCTTCAAATATTTTTTCTTGAAAGACCTCACATTCTCCATCAATAATATTTTCCACACTTTTTGATGATCAGTTGTAGCACAAGGAGAAACTTCACTACATGATTGAATTGGTGAACATTGAGAAGTTTCCAATAATTTCTTCTTTTTTCGATTGCTGGACTGGTAGTTGTTATTAGATGATTTCTTTTTTGAGGTAATTAATTCTTGAGTTGATCTTTTCTTGAGAGAGATGTGCCAATGATTCTTTATTTCATTGTCTGATCTTCCAGGTAAGTGAAAAACAATTGCCGACCATCTGAATGTAAAGAAACAATGAAGAAAATTTTACATTAGATTTTTTAAAATAGACATTTAATAGCTTTAATCATAAAAAATTAGTTGTGCTTCTCTCTTATTTGTTTCGCTTAATTAAAACTTGACTAATTGAAATCGTAAGAATAAATTTGAAAGAAAAAAAAGGAATAAATGTTTTTTTTTTATGTCAATTATTTTAAAGGAAATCAGTTAACCTAAAACTTACTCCATTTTTTAGGTGAAAAGAAAGCTTTATTGATCACCAGACAAACAAGTACATATGTCAATTCAACTTACTCCCGTTGTCTGATCAATTTATATGGCGGTTGTTTGGGCGTAGAATTTTAGAAAGGAAGAAAGATTTTTAAAACTGGTGTATGGTGATTTTAAAACAAATTATAAACATTTGTGTGGCTATAAAAACAATGAAGGATAAAATGATAAGTTTAAAGTTTAATAAAGAAAATCTAACTTTTTTTAGACCGTTTAAAAAGAAAAATATGACATACAAATTGAGACAAAATGAGTAATTAATATTTGGAACCATATGTACGTATATTTCCAGTGGAAATTTATAAGTCCATATATCTGAAGCTTTTAGCTGCAAGCCTGCAGTTGTGCTGTTTATGTGTAAAAGAAAAATAGTCCTTCTGTCCATTTTTACTTGTTTCGTATACTAAAAATAGATGTCTACTTTTATTTGTTCAATTTGAAAAATTATGAGATAATTTGCATTTCATACCTATTTTACCCTTATTATTAATTATTGGGTTGAAAACTTCAAGCAATTTTTAGTGGTTGCACAATTTTTAAAGTATGTTTGATTGATCTCAATTATTTAGAAAATTATTTTATAGTACTAATAACTAGGAGTGATAGAATAAAATCGTCATTTTAATTATTGCTTTTTAAGGGGGGGGGGGGGGGGGTGTCGAGTTAAACATGATCAAGAAAAAATGGACGAAGAGAGAGATGTTGCATTGCTTACTTATTTCCGATTTCTGCATGAAGCTTCATGATTATCTCGTCTTCTTCCTTAGTGTAATTTCCTCTTTTAATATTTGGTTGCAGATAATTCAGCCATCTCAGCCTGCAGCTCTTCCCACACCTGGATAATCCTTCACAAAGAGAAAAAATGACTCATTTAAACTAAACAATAATGGATGTACCCCGCTACTTGATACAATTTGCGGGAGTTCTAGTGACCGTCACAAATTATTCACAATTTGAGGGGGTTTGTAGTTATTTGTTTTTAAAATATGAGCTTACAATAGAGAGGCAAACGTTTTTTCCCTTGTTCTATTCTTAACATTAATTACTCATTTTCAAATTATCTTTCAAGTCTGTAACTGAGACTATTCACCAATTAATGAATATTATGATAAAATATCATTTATTAAATTCTTAAGGAATGTGCAAAGCCAATAATAAACGAGTAGTAAAAAGTGAACGGAGGGAGAAATGAAAAGTTCTTATACTACTCTTCTTGAGAAATGTAAAATAGATTTTAATTTTTTGAAAACAAAAGAATTAGTAGGCAGTTCATTGACACAACTAAAATATATTTCAAAATAAAGGGTCACTGAAAGTTTAGTATTTTTTATTTTTTTCCAGCGACAAAAGTCACCATTATATCCTTTTTTAGAAGCGACCAAATTTTTCGAACACATTGGTGCTCATATTTCGGGGGAGGAAATTACCTTTGTGGCGTAACTAGTTGCCACAATAACAAGCTTCCACGTGTCATGCACACTTTTAATTTCTACACAAATTTCACCTTAGAATCATTATATTCCCCTTTCGAAAGACTTTACTTTGAGCTATATTACCAGCAAAATTGTGATAGAGTGATAAGTACTTCCTCATTCTTAATTAAGGTTTTGGGTTCGCGATTTGTTGGGTACGGAATTGCCCTTGTTAGGGAGCGTTTTACCCACATTGACTCTCCGACACAAATCTGAATTTAGTCGAGCCCCAATACAAATACGTATCGGACACTAGATGGAGAAGAAACAATATATATACTTTAAGCTCGGTCCTTCTAATTTTTATTTTCTGGTAAACTTTAAAGGTTGAAATACTTATAAAGCCTTGTTTGGACATAAATTTTGGTATTTGCTTATTAAACAAACCCATTATTTCAGATTTGACATATACAACTTGAAGTTAAAAAAAACAGATTTTATGAGTTTTCTCACAAGAAACTTCAATTTATTTTTATGTTCAAACACAACTTTAATTTTTAAATACCTGTTTACAACCACATCATCAAATACTACTTTTTTTAAACATCTCAGCCAAATTATGTCCAAACGCCTATTTAATAAGTATATGTATGGAGGAAATTGCATGTGGCAATTTAACCCCTTATACTTCACAGTTACCAATTTTTCGTGAGTTTAAATTCTATTTGTTGATACTGTTAAAATGCGTATACATATTAACATAGAGGCGAAGTCGGAAGTCATAGTTTATGGGTTCTAAACTATAATTTTTTTGTTTATTGAATTTTACATAAATCATTTGTACATATTAAATGATTTTTTAAACACAAATATGGAGTGGATTTGAGCAAACCTGCAGCAGCCACTCCCCCTCCCAAACAAACTTGATATTACATGTTAAAGTTAAGTGATAATGTAAACAAATCTTTATACTCTCGGTATAAATAACTTATTACTATTTTTTGCAATATATATAAAGTAGAGTATCATTAAAAGAAAATTAAAGAAGAATACAAGTTTAGTTTAGTATACCAGCAAACTTGGGAAGTTGACGCCAGTTCCAGCAACCATATCTCCTAACATAAGCTGCTAATTTTCTATCTTCTTCAGGTGTCCAAATCCCCTTCTTCAATCCACTAATCTTGTCATAACAACGTGTTCTTGCCATTTCTGTACCTCTAATTTTTCTGACTAATTTTGTTGTTTCCCTTTTATATGCACCAAAATATACAAAGTGAGAAAAACGTGCAATCTTGTGTGAAAATAAAAAAAAATAAAAAAGGAAAAAGGAAAATGGAAAACGAGGTACACAGATATACTAGGACGGCCACGACGTTATAGCATCAGGTACATTTGAATTAAATACTTTTCCGCGTTAATGGTTAAAAACACATTTGAACCATCATTTTTTTGCGAGTTTCACACCAAACTATTAGCTCTTCTTTTTTCCTACCTGAATTAGCATCATTTATGCATTAAAACACACCTGAACTATCAGTTGTTTCCTTTTCGTACATGATAGTGTTTAAGGTTTTCAGATAGGAAAAAGGGAACAATTGATAATTGCGGTGTGTTTTATTACATAGGTAATGATAGTTCAGGCAGGAAAAGGGAGCAGTTGATAATTGGGTGCGAAACTCGCGAAAAAAGCGAAAGTTTAGGTGTGGTTTTTTAACATTATCTCTACTTTTGATATGAATTACAAATTTATGTGTAAAGTTTATTAAAATTACAATATATAATAGACATGAAGTTACAATTCAATTTTTTTTTATAAGTTCAATGCTAAAATCTTAAAAATTAGATCTGTATATGGTTAAAACCGGGGTCGGTAGTCCCGACCTAAGGTTCGACGGTCCTGATTTGGAGAAAGAAGTAACGGATAGAAGAGCTCAACTAAACCGGGTAGAGACATTCGGACCCGACGATTGATGTGGCGTGATTTTACACCACAATCGATGCTTTTTAACTATAAGTTTTACTTGTTTTTAAGCAAGTCTATGTCATTTTACATAGTTTTTGTCATGTTTCAGGTAATACGAGGTCCCTAGAGCCTAAGTGTGGAAAACAAGCAAAAAAGTTGCAAAACTGGAATTAACTGGAAGTTCTGGAAAATACCGTGGAAAAATACTCTACGCGATCGCGCAGAGTACCCACGCGATCGCGCCCACGCGGGAATTGCACTCCACGCGTTCGCGCTGGAATGTAACGCGACCGCGCCTACGCGCGTAATTAAATCCACGCGATCGCGCTGAAAGTGCACGCGATCGCGCTGAAGGAACCGAGTGGAGCTGATGTCATCCACGCGATCGCGCAGACACATGGCGCGATCGCGTTGAAGGATTTTCGGCAATTTTCGACCAGAACTTGAGATTTGACGATTTCTTCCATTCCAGTTCATATAAATAGAAAATTAGGGCAAAACATCAGATATCTTTGGCAGCTCCCACAAGTTGGAAGCTAGGGTTCCTACAAAAATTGTTCTTTCTTCTTTTTAATCCTTGTTGATAGAAATCTCTTGGTGACAATTAAGATTGACACTCTTGTTGTGCTTATTTATTCATTTGCATTGTTCTTAATCAAGTAAGTTTTTGCTATTTTAATTATTCTTGTTCTTGAATGTTTTCAAGGGATTAGCTAACCTTTGAACTTGCCCATTTACTTTGTTTGAAACTCGGAAGAGGAAAAACGGAGTTGGGATAGGATAATTAACATGAATTTGGGGCGTTAACCCTCATCTAATGGAAATTGACCTAGGAATAGGCAATACCAATTGTAGCCATATTCGGGTGTTCTTAATGCTCCTAATTGCTTGAGGGATCTTCAATTGGGTAGTCTAGTTAATCTTTGGAAGAAGTTAATTTAGAGTCATTATCCGAGGCTAAATAACATAAACTTGCTATTATTTACAATTCGTGAAATAGATTGGATCGTTACTTGAGAAGTTGTTTCCCTCCTTCTATTCTTGTTGCCATTGATCAATTTACTTGCTTTCTAGATTAGAATTTATATTTCCATATTTTATAAAAACCTTATCAAAAACCACCATTGATGCGTTCGGGCATAACTATTGTTAGTGATAATTCCTAATCTGCTTAAATCACCTACATATTGTTCTCTGTGGGATTCGACCCCAACCTTGTTGGGTTACTATATTTGACAACGTCCGCGTTATACCATTAATAGGTGTAATTTGAGTGTATCAACGATTCCCGAGGAGCACACCAGCAGTTGGCAACATTGCGGGAAATTCAGCCCGTTGCGGATTTCACTCCGCACGACGCAGTGACAGTTGTCAAATTCGTGATTTTGGGGATCCTTATCTCCAATTGGTTTAGTTACCTAGTTGAATGTAAGATCTTGTACTATAAATAGGGCAGGGGGTAAACACTCAATATCATCAGTTCTTCACCATCTTCCACACGATCACACCATTGTCTTAGTCTCATAGTTTTGCTAAGCATTGATGTTAGGTGTATTTATACACTTTTCCGCCATCTTTTACCCGTACTTATACTGTATTTTAGAGCTAAATGCATTAAATACACCTAACATCTATTAACCATGTGATATGGGACTATTTTGTGCTTTATTGTGGAATCTAGGTAGTTTAAGTTGAAAATGCTACAGTGTGAAGATGAAGAGATTTGGATCAAAATTGAAGAAGAGGAAAAAGAAAAGAAGGTCACGTTGAAGTCTTTTGGGTACAACAATGTCACGACCCGACTCGGGGCCGCGACGAGCACCCGGTGCTAGCCCACCCGGGCACCCTCTTAGCTTACTCTTATGCTTACACCTAGGTGAGCCACATAATTATACATGCATTTCCATTCATTCGTCAACTAGCCCCATTTGGACAACAACACATTTATATCATCATAGGCATCTATGCCATATCAATGTACATGGGCCAACGTGGCCGACAAAATGATATACAAAATATAGGCCGACAAGGACAAACACATCTACCCACACACACGCATGTCTACGAGCCTCTAAGAGTATAACATATCACATTAGCGGGACAGGACCCCGCTATGCCCATAATTATATACACAAAAGAATGAGTACCCAAAAGATATGGCTCCGAAGGAAATGGAGCTCTCTATGTAATCTCCGAATAGGCAGCTATGGATCAAGTCTGTCTCCCTGTGCACCTGCGGGCATGACGCAACGTCCACAAACAAAAGGACGTCAGTACGAAGAATGTACTGAGTATGTAAAGCATGAGAAATATCAATAAATAAGCATCATGAACAACATATGAAATAACATGGGAGGGGGAGACAATAATATCGTCGTCGTAGCACTTACCTGCCTTTCGTAGGACTTTCCATTTTTCCATACGTATTTGTACACCTACGTCATCATCCGTATTCCATAATAGTACTCGTACCACACTTGTGCTCATATTCGTATACATATCCTTATTCGCATTCTTATACATAGTCTTATCACATTCATATTCATATTATATATATATATTTAGTCATTTCATAAACATAGCATTTTACATAGCATACCCGACCTCATAGGATCGGTGTTTCATACATACTTGGCCAACCAAGGCTCAAGGTTACTCATACCTGGCCCTACCAAGGCTTCAGGGTTATCCGTACCATCTGCAGATGTGTGCGCGCGTTTCGTAATCGTATACATACTTTATACATATTCATATACATATATCCTACCCGGCGTTATAAGCTCGGGGTGTCATTATAGCCCTTCATGGGCACATATTAGTACAATAGCCCGTAGGCACCTTTAGCATCATCATTATTATTATTTTCGTCATCACTATCATCATCATATTCGCTACATCTATATCTTATGCTTACTCGTCATATGGGGAGCGTAGTACAATCGTAGCACTTATCGAGGATCGTGAGCTTATGAGCTCGGAATGTCAATCATTTGAATACAATATACTCATATAGAGGATTTAAGAGTTTGGCCAAGGAACCATGCCTTATGAAAGAAGGGTTAGCCTTACATACCTTTTCGTCGGACTATTCTACACTTGCACGCTTCCTTCCAATGCTAGCGTCTACACCTTCATTAATATCATAACAATGGCCATTAGTCATTCACATCATCTACATTATCTAGATTCCTTAATTTGCCTCTAATTCACCCACATTCATGGTCATAACATCCAACTTCGTTCATTCGTCTAAAGTGTCGAGTTCATGATCTTTGTACCATTTATAATACATTCATATCACAACACAACAACATCCATGGTTCAATTCAAACTATTCCTCAAAATGTCACTATTCATCATTCATGACCTACTTGACTATATTTTCTACAATCCATGTATTTCAACTCTTCAATACCTCAAACATCATGTAAAAATCATGAATCTTACCTTAGAAGTCATAGGAACAAGCTTTGGTTAACAATACTCCACTTTGAGCAAAACCCTAGTTTTTCTCCATTGGGATTTCTTGACTTGGATGACCTTTAATGATGTTCTTACTCTTGATTTACTTTGTTTATGTTGTTGGTGACTTATAATCCTTGAAAACTTATGAAATAAATGTAGAGAGATGATTCTAGAGAGAAGTGGTGTAATGTAGAAATGAAATAAAACAAGTCTTGGTCCTCATATTTAATGAATTGAAAATCTGTGCTGAGGTGAACAGTGGTCGTCCATGGAGGTTTACGGTCCATATTCCAGTTTACGGACCGTCCCTCGTGGTCGTCTTTAACCCTAAGAAGAACCAGAAACTTTGGCTGTATGCATGGTGATTTACGACCATGGTTTACGGGCCGTAAATCACTTTACGGTCCGTCCACCAGATCGTTTTTAACCATTTTCTCGACTGGCAGAAAGTTGAAGTTTTTGCATGCCAAGTTACGACTGCCAGTTTACGGACCGTATTCCATTTTACGGTCCGTATTTTGCACTTTACGACCACTGGGCAGTTTTGCCAACTTTCAACTTTTCACATTTCTCGACTTTTCATTCTAATCATTCTCGTCCATTTACGCACATTGCTCATGAAACATTATACACTCGCACTCCTCGCACACATCACTAGTTCATTTACTTGTGTACCAACGGGAAATTTTCCGAGGTGTAACAAACAAGGACCAATGAAGGGTAATCCGAGCAAGTCTGGTTGATTCTGATGAAGTGCGGGTTGGACGAGTGAACGGAAGGAGGTTGCAACACTTGAAGGCAAAATACGACCACTGAAGGGTCTCATGCATTGGCTATGTGTTGCACACCCAGCACACAGAATACCCTTTTCTGATTCTCAGATCTGTTATGCATTGGCTGTGCGAAGCACAGCGGATGCACAGACATAGTCATGCGATGGCCATGCGACGCATGACCAAAGCACAAGAGGCGTCAGTTCTCCTAAGTTGATCAGGATTGGGCCCACTTATGTCATATTTGCCCTAGCTTATAAATAGCCGTTTTTACAATAGAATAGAGGACTTTTGACCTAGAGAGAGTAGGAGCCGCCGTGGAGGCCGGAGATTATTGGGTTTTATCTTTTCGTCTCCTTATTACTAGTTTGTATATTTTCTTTGAATGATTTGTTGCTTTTCCTCCATGTCTATGTGGAGCTAAACTTCTCGTTTTAGGGTTGTGGTAAAACATGATTATTGATGTTTGGTGATTATTTCTTATCTTAATATGAGTTGTTGAGTTTGATTGCTTCTTTAATTCTGTTCATAATTGCTTGATTGTTTGGCCAACAGTTAGGTTCTATGGACTATCTAATATACATGCTTGGGAAAGATGTTGTTAGATTAGAGAAGGATTAAAGAGGGCGTGATCTGATTATCCCTACTGTTGGGCTAGGATTTGTGGCTAGGATAGGAATATACCTAGGCGTCGCGTTCAATTAAATACCATAAATGAATTGCATTCTTAACAAGTCAATTCCGTTGAAATATAGGCGGCGAGTTGTATTGAATAGGCGAGTAGTAGTTCGGGAGAATACTACGAGAATTAATAATCCGGTAAATTAGCAATCGTCGACAATTCAGATTAAAGGGAAATAGTTCGAAAACTCAACAGGATTGGTGAACCAACCGCAACCCTGGAACATTCGTCTCATTGATAATATAAAAACTCGCTCTTTCTTTGTTGAAGTTCACTATTTGTCTCTTTTATCTTCAATTAGTTTATAATTACAATCTTCGAATTTCATCTCTTGTATAAATAATTTGGATAGTTTAATTTAGTTGACGGTTAATCATAACTCCTTGTGGGTTCGACATCCGATTTCTAAAATCACTATATTACTTGTACGACTACGTATACTTGCGTGTGCGTTTGGACGCAACAAGTCACTTGGTTCCTTATAGGAGTGATAGTCGAGTTCATCCAAGCTTTGCACTCCGATTCCCAAAGGAATTTGATTAAGGATTTCAATTCTATTCGCACTTGGTTCCTTATTGGTTCCACATTATTTTACTCCTAATTCCAAAGCTCTTTCCTTTTATGCAAGTGTAGCAATATTTCCTTTTGATTACGTATTCCTTGATCCACACATTTAATCCATAAACCCAATTCCTCGAGGAATGTTTTTTGCACTTGGAATCTGCTTCGCAACTTTTGATGAGTAGTCGTCTCTAGTCGTTTGTGAAGGACTTGGTCCTTCAATATCTACGTAATACTCTGCAACCCAATTGTCAGCATAACCAATTCCTCCACGAGACCTGCTAAGGACGTGGTTCCTTATACTTATTCGCTAATCATCAAAACTAATTTCACCTCTGATCAACAACATTAATAAGCTAGGGTACGCCAATGGGCAACGCCTCATATGAGATTTATTGTCTATTTTAAATTATCATGGGTGGAAAATCACAAGGAATGAAATGAATTAGTACATTACTCCCATTGATATATCAACAATTAAAGTAAAGTTTCAAGATTCGAAAAATCTTCAATCGCTACAAGTAGATAAATCATTTGATTGGACATAGAAAAGCACGGGCAGAAGTTTAAATATTAAAATCACCAGTTTCTTCCAGTCACTAGATAAGTGGAGGCAGGATGAACAAATTGGAAAAAGGTTCTGGTACTAATATTCAACTATTTGTCTGAAGCAAATCAATTAGCATATATATTTTAATTAGCTAAATAGTGGGATAAAATGTGTGGTAATTAACGGTCCAAAAAATTCAGGAAAGTCATGAATTGTGCTATTGGTGGTAGAAAAAGTGGAGGAAGGTGGGGGAATGGGTTGGGGCTTTGAGGTAACATGTTGCATGGCGTCCACCTCACCAAATATTAGTGTCATGTGGAATTGGACGTTCACCTTGGACAATCTTAACGGAGAAAGAATATATTTGAGTCACTAGGGTAATGTTGAGGGTATTTTTTTACGGATAGAAATAACGAAAGGGTAAAATTGATCATTTTTGCATAATAAAAGGAAATATTTGACGCTTTTCCAATCTTTTTTTCCCTTTCCGATTTATTTCTAACCACAATTTTTTTTTTTACATTTTAAAATATTTTTAGTTATAAAAACTTAATTTAGAGTATAATTTATTATTGTTATTCTCTAGCTTTTAATTATTTAAACTTTTATTTTAAAAGATTAAGAAATTATTGTCTAGATTGGTAGTGAAGACTAGAAGTTTGACCCCACCTCGTCACACATGGTCACCAAATTTTATCTCTTGTATCAGTAGAGTAACATGTTTTTGTCTCGTTGATGTCAATGAAATTTACCTGTTATATCACAAAGTCACAAAATATTACTATAAATTTTATCTCATTAAAATTACTAAACTGCATGGTTAACTGTTTAGAAAATATAATTCATCGAAAAGCCAAATTTCCAGCAACTATCTGTAGGACTAAACATTAGGTTATCCCGTTTGCGTAATTTTTTTGTAAGAAAAGTATCCATTCGCTGCTACACTCTGAAGTTGGCAAATTTATAAAGCTTAAACCCTTGCTTTTCTTTTAATGCTTCTATAAAATTTCGTCGTTTCAGCCACCCCCCCCCCCACCCCCCCCCCCCCAAAAAAAAAAAAAAAAAAAACCTTGAATTCTTGAATTCTTACTCTTGACGAAGGCATGAGGATCTGCACTAGATAAAGTCAAATACTCACTATCAAAAATATTTTTGACATATGTGTATTGGGAGAAACATGCTCCCGAGGCTAGGCCACATGACCGGATGATCAGGGAGGCCGAAGGTGCTATACAGCTGGACTCCACCCCTACTGAGTTAGGTTATGTCTGCAGGCCTCGATTAGAGTACCGCAGCAGGGCAGCACGTTAAGCCACAGGCAAGTCACATCACCCAAACGTTAGGGTTGAAAAGTCTTGCTTTGGCTTATATAAGGTAGCTTTGGGTGGAAGGAAGAGGCATCTTCTTTTTCATCCTCTTGAGCTCACCATTTGTAGTCCCATTATTATTTTCTAAGCAATATACATGGAATCATCACTTTCTAGTCATTTTTTAGCTATTTAAATCTTATCAAACGATCTTTGTTGTTTGTTAAACTCTATCACGATCCAAACTACTCCGGATCGGGCTCATAAAAAGAGTTCTCGGGGTTAGATACGTCTCACTTGTCTTTAAACCCTATATAAACAAATCTCTAGCTGATTTTTTGATTAAATCCGATTTCACCGGAAAACAATATGAATGATTTTCACAAAAATAAAAAATAAAAAACCCTCTAATATATGCACATAAAACAAAGTGTCTAACTTAACAATTCCTTTTTTTCAGTGGCGTGATGGATAATTCAATGCGCAGTGCCAATTTGTTTTCGTAATGTCAAAGGTTGAGAGATCTCTATGTATTTGTTGTCTGTTTAAATAAGTACTTTCTATAATCTTGGTACGTAGATGCCAATATCACATGGATTACTATGGTTGAGAGATCTCTATGGATTTGTTGTCTTGGTTCGGGTCAAAAAATTTTGGCACAATATCTAGAGAGCCTTCTAAACTTGACACAATTTATTCAAATTTCTCTTTAAATTATACTTGGATCTAATTACCCCCTCCCCCCCTTGTTTTTTTTTAAAAAATAATTATTACCCCTCAAACAATAACTAGTTCTAATTATCCTCTTATTTCTTGGATTTTCTATAATTATTACCCCCTTAAAAGTAAAATGATAAAAGAAGGAAACTGATAGTTGTAATTTAATAGAGAGGAATATAGAAGATGTATGGAAGGAGATAAGGAAATAGCCGTTGAAATGACTAAATATAAAAAGAAATGGTATTTTAAATTTTCTTACACGTCAGATTAATATGGGGCTAATTAAGACCAGTTATTGTTTGAAGTGGTAACAATTTAAAAAAAAAAAAAAAGGTCAAGAACAAGAGAGTAATTAGGACCAAAAATAGTTTAAAGAAATTTAAATAAAACGCGCCAAGTTTAGATATTCTTTCTAGCAAAGAAATTGTAGCCTTTTGGCTAAACGTTAATATGTTTAAACAAGATTTATAATTAAGTGATTTTATTAATAAAAAATAAGATACGTGACATTACTATACAATCTCACTAAATTAAGTGTCATTTGAGAAATTTACTCCATAAAATAAAACAAAAAGAATTTGAATTCACTGCAACAGGAGGGGCATCAAAAATCAAGATGCGCCAGGTATATTATAGTACTCACTACTTAGGAAGAAAAAAAAAATCACACTTTCATTGAATTATCAACAAACGATATGCTTGAAAGAATATGTGCCATCACACACTTTGCCTTCTATATATCGATCATCCGATCTTTTCCTCAATTCTTATCTGTTAAATATGGTAATTGATTAACAGAGTTATAGATTCGTCCGTGTAACAAAAGATTATGCACCCAACTTGGGGCCCTCACCTTATTATATAAGTTAAAAGTTACATTTATTATTAAACATTGATAAATACAGTTCGACATGTCAATTTTAAGTCTGTTTTTTTTTTCCCCTTTTTCGTTTTACGTAATAACATCTTCTACCCCAACTACGGAAAACATGATAATCCACTACTCTGAAAAGCGACCTACAAAAATCTACCTCAATGAGGTCAAAAAAAAAAGCGACCTCATGAGGTCTGTATAAGCATGCATTTTTATTTTTATTTTTTTTATTTTACAAAAACCGACCTAAAGCTAGAAGACGGCTAGACGAACTGCTAGTTTGCATAGGGGGAGTAAGATAGGCTAGTTGGTTTTCTCTAAGGAATGTGGAAGGTTGTCTAAGAGAGAGTTCACAGAAAGATCAAGAATTCTAAGTGAACGCATGTTGCCAAAGGCATTTGGAAGTAAACCAAGCAGCTGACTTCTTGTGAGATTAAGATAAACAAGACTGTGGCTTGTATTGAACAACCAGCTAGGAATCGGAGTATAAAAATGGTTTAATGATAGGTCAAGAATTTGTAAGGATGTGAAATTCACAAAAGCGGGAAGCGGTTTAGAAAGTGTAGCAAGCTGACAAGCAGACAAACGTAATTCTGAGAGTGAAGTTAGCAAATTGATGTCATGTAGCCAGTTTTTTCGCGCTGCTCATGTCAACATCACTTAAGTCAAGAATCTTCATAGAGAAGAGGTGCTGAAGCCATTGAAGGTTATTGACCCGGAGTGAAGAATCACCACTGAGATCAAGAAACTGCAAGCGTGACAGATTCCCAAGATGTTCAGGAATTGTTCCTCTAAACTTGGAATTTGACAAATTGAGATACTCTAGGTTCTTGAAAGTGGAAATAAACTCAGGAATCTGTGCCCCGCGGAAATCATTTTGGCTCAGGTCTAAGTGTCTTAAATAGGGTAAGTCAGGCAAAAATATCCCGGACTCACCTTGCAGCAATTGCTTGCGCAGATCAAGAGTGATCACATTCCCGGTTGTGTTGTCGCATTCAACACCTTCCCATCTGCAGCAGTTCTCCTCGAGCATCCAAGACAACATGCTCCGTGATGGATTCTTGAAGCCTTGCCTGAACTTAATAAGAGCATTTTTTTCACTCTCAATGCAATGGATTCCTGAATACACAGCACTAGTTTGCACACAGGAAAATCCATCCAATATAACTCCAAGAAGGAGGAAAAATAGTAAAGTTAAACCTTCCATGAGCGGTAACGGAATTCTGATAAAAAAATCAAGATTATCAAAGCGAAATTTATTAAAGCAGTTTCAAAAGGATAGGTAAATAGAATGTTCAAAGCTCAGTTTACTCGGTCTACTACTTGGAAATTCAAAGCAGAAAGTGACTTACTGACGTTATTTGACCAAAGTAAGCCATTATTTTAGTCTGTCCCAAAAATAATGATATATTTTTATATTTAGAAATAATTTAACTTTAAAACTTTTTCCTTTATCCTTAATGAAATAATTTACAACTGCACAAATATCTATGACTTGTTTTAAACCACAAGTTTAAAAAAATCTTTCTTTCTTTCTTAGACATCTTGCCTAGTCAAACTATACCACATAAATGTTGTCTCTGGTTGTCTTCAGGGACTTGAATGAATGCGGAGACAGCCGGAGGCCTTATTACTATCATCTTCAAACTGCAACTAGAGATATTACTACATCTTCAGCATAAACATCACGCATTCATTCAAGTCCCTGAAGACAACCAGAGACAACATTTGGACACACAAATATCTACCTATGTGTCCAAATGTTGTCTCTGGTTGTCTTCAGGGACTTGAATGAATGTGTGATGTTTATGCTGAAGATGTAGTAATATCTCTAGTTGCAGTTTGAAGATGATAGTAATAAGGCCTCCGGCTGTCTCCCAGGACTCGATGATAAATGATGTCGTTTGGCTTATGCAGATGAGGCCGTGTAGCCATGTAATATCTCCGGTTGTTTTCGGGATTCGATGATATGATATCTCCAGTTGTCTTCGGAGATTTTGATGAAGATTCCCGTACAGTCCGGGGTAAAGTCGTAAAGTGGATGATGTCTCCGGTTGTCTTCGGACCCTTGATGATAATTCCTGTAAAGTTCAGTATAAAGTCATTAGAGTTGGTAAAGTGAATGATAAAGTAGAGAGTAAAGTCATAGTGTAGCCGTCTGGCTTATGCATATGAGGCTGTATAGCCGAATGATGCCCCGGTTGTCTTCGGAGACTTAATGATAATCCCTGCAAAGTTCGGGATAAAGTCGTTAAAGTTGGTAAAGTGAATGATAAAATAATTGGTAAAGTAAAGTGATGGTGTAGCCGTTTGGCTAATGCGGAAGAGGCTGAATAGCCAAATGATGCCTCCGGTTGTCTTCGGAGATTTAATGTTGATTACTGTAAATTTCAGGGTAAAGTGGTTAAAGTAGGTAAAGTAAATGATAAAGTAATGGGTAAAGTAAGGGGTAAAGTAAGGGTGTAGCCGTTTGGCTTTTGCAGAAGAGGTTGAATAGTCGAATGATGCCTCCGGTTGTCTTCAGAGACTTGATGTTGATTCATGTAAAGTTCAGGATAAAGTGGTTAAAGTTAGATAAAGTAAATGATAAATAATTGATAAAGTATGGAGTAAAGTGATAGAGTAGCCGTTCGGCTGATGATGTTGATGGTATCGTGACAGGCCAAACTAATGACACGTAATCCTGATTTAATTTGTCTTCAATCTCGACAACCTACAAAAACAGGTATATAAAGTCATAAAGTTATTGTGATAAAAATAAAATTAAAGATAACGTTAGAAATAAAGCCGTTTGGCTTTTGAGGCGAGGCCATGATGAGCCAAATAATGCTTTTTGGCCCTGATTGATAGACTTAACTGTTGATCTCGTGGTTTCAGGTTCCTGCACTCAAAGAAAAATTCTTAGTTTGGGAGGGGGAAGTTGATTCGTGTTGACTCGAAGCTTGACGTTGTTGGAGCTCCGTTCGTCTTGTTTGTTTGGGTCTTGTGATCTCCGTTCAAGCCTCAGTAGATGAACAGTAATGAAACAAATGAAAGAAGGTATTTCATTTGAAAGATAGGTATGTAGGTATATGTATAAGGAAAGATATATACGTGAGTATATGTATGTAAGGAAAGATATATATGTAAATATATGTATGTGAGGAAAATGTATATGTAAGTATATGTATGTAAGGAAAAATATATATGTAAACATATGTATGTAAGTTGTAAAATATTTCTGCCAACTTTCGATTGTGATACTTCCGAAACAATTGAAAAGTCATTTTTCTATACTATTTCATGTCTGGTAGCCTTAATATTGTCGATGTCCAACTTTCTCTTATCTAATCTTTCAAAATATGCCCAGTTTTCGACTTAGAAGGGTATACTAGACTTATGTTGTGGTGTGACCGAACCTTATATAAGTTGCCTACGTATCCCTCCAAAGGAATCAGGTCAGAACGTAGTTCGTAAAGTACATAAGAAATGGTTTGAAATTTTCTAATAAAGGGACCGAACCCGATGTGGATTGCCTACGTATCCTACCAAGGGAATCAGGTCAGCGTAGTTCTGTTATATAAATGGTAAAAGATTTGTTGGATTTTTATCTAAGTGTGACGGACCTGTATGTTGATAGTCTACGAATCCCGCCGAGGGAATCCAGCCATGTGTAGTTCTCCTTGTATAAGGATTTTTTTTTTTTTGATTTTCTGTTATAATGCAACCGAACCCTATGTGGGCTGCCTACGTATCCCACCAAGGGAATCAGGTCGGAACGTAGTTCGTACTTTGTTAAGGATTTTTGATTTTCTGTTATAGTGCAACCGAACCCTATGTGGGCTGCCTACGTATCCCACCGAGGGAATCAGGTCAGCGTAGTTCTGTACAGTAAAGGAAAGGTTGCAAACTAGGTTGTCTAACCTAATGTCATACTTTGATTTCTTCTTGAATTGCTAGCTTTTATGCTTGTGTCATTTTCTATCGGCTATTTCGATTTCTTCCAAGTGGAATATTGTCTTGTACTCGAGTTTTCTTTGTTACTCTCTTGAGATGCATGTTGTCTATTCGTTCATTTTATGTCACAATCATAGAGTTGGCAGTTTTGATAAATAAAGTAGAGAATAACAATAGTAGATAATTAGGAAAAATCAGAAATGCATTCATAGATTTTGCAATTAAGCTTCCAAAAGATGAAGCAAAGAAAACACAAAGTTTTGGGTACGATTCAAACTTCAATTTAAAAAAAACAAGTTCACTACATATTCATACTACCAAGACTCCCGGCGAATCAAGAACGGTGTACAAGTCCAATTCTTTAGAGTCTCTCCTAGTTCGGCACCTCGTGTGGTAGGTGTCTCAGTGTTGTGAGTAGTTGTAGCAGTAATCTTCATGTGCATTTGCCTTCGGATTGTTCCCACAGGAGCGACAAAAGTTGATGACATGCCCCGTTTCATCCTTCCAATTGACGTAATAACTTCTTTCAAACTTTGGCATCTTCGTGAGCAGGTAAAGGATTGTTGACCACATTGGGCTTAGCTCCAGTGAGCTGGACTACTCCTTCCTTAATCAGGGCTTCGATTTTGTTTTTAATCCCATAGCAATCTTCAGTGGCGTGCCCAGCAACTCCATAATGGTATGCACAACGCTTGGAACCATCAAACCATTTTGGGATAGGATCGGGAATTTTTTCTTCAATCGGTTGTATCACGCCTGCTGCTTTCATTCTTTCAAACAATTGAGCCAAGGGTTCAGCGAACCGAGTGTAATTACGGGTGTTTTTGGTGTCAGGGTTCGGACGGGCTTTATGTGTGGTATGTGGCCGATTTTGGTAAGTTGGAGCTTGGACAGGTTGATATGGACGTGGATTTTGATGTGGAGGTGCTAGGGGTTGGTAGTAGTTTGCTTGGGCGTTGTAGACAGGGTAAGGAGATGGTGGAGCTTGGTAGGGTTCAGGGTAGTGGTAAGGGTAGAAAGGTTGTTGTGGGTGGTTAAAGTATGTAATGGCTTGGCTTGGCTTATGCCCTTGGACGTTCATGACTGCAGCGACATCTTCCTTCTTCTTTTTAACCCCGCCGATAGAACCAGATTGAATAGCTTTGTTTATTTCTTGTAAAGCAATAAGATCCTGAATTTTCCCCGATTTGATTCCTTCTTCTAAGGCTTCTCCCATTCGGACAACTTCTGTGAATTTTTGTCCCATCATACCTATCATTTTCTCATAAAATACGCTAGCCTGGCATTCAATGAAGGTAGCAGTCATTTCTCTATCATTCATCGGAGGTTGAACCCTGGCCGCTTCTGACCTCCAACGTAACGCATACTCGCGGAATGTCTCAGTTGACTTCTTGGTTAACTTAGTCATGTAGACTCTATCTGGCGTGATATCGGTGTTAAAACTGAATCTGTCCATAAAGTCTTGCGCCATGTCACTCCAACCACGCCATTTACGGACGTCCTGTTGTGTATACCAAGTAAGAGCCTCACCAGATAAGCTTCTTATGAAGAGCTTCATCCTTATGTTCTGGTCTCTACCTACTGCAACCAGTTTGTCGCAATAGGCCCTTAAGTGTGTATGGGGGTCGCCTGTTCCATTGAATGTATCAAATTTCGGCGGCTTGTAGCCTACAGGCAAATCGACGTCAGGCTGAACACACAGATCTTCGTATTCTATACTTTTGCTTCCCCTGGCGACTTGAAGGTTTCTTATCGCTTCTTTGAGACTGTGGATCTCTTTTAGCAATATGTTATCTGCCCCTGCTTTTGCATCTTTTTCCATTTTCTCGTATTGATCTACCTCGGGTTGGAACCTGACCGTTACTGGGTTGGTAAAGTCTTGTGTTTCCGCTGCATATACCGGAGGCACATACTGTGTATTTGGAGTGACAAAATGTGCCCCTTGTAGATGCTGGGTTGGATAAGTCTGGACAGTGGGAGCGTTTTGGACTGGAGGTGGTGTGTTATAAGTGGTGTTTGTAGGTGGTTGATTTGATAGGTTTAGAGGAGTAGTTGCAGGTGGTGGATTAGTGTTGGTGGGAAAAGTAACATAGGGAGTGTGAACTAGCGATTGACTTGGTGGGTTGACGGGTGGTGGATTAGGAGTAGCATAGGTAGTGTAGGTGGGTGGTTGATTTTGTAGAGGAGTATAGTTAGTGTAAGTGAGTGGTTGATTTTGTGGAGGAGTATAGTTAGTGTAAGTGAGTGGTTGATTTTGTGGAGGAGTATAGTTAGTGTAAGTGGGTGGTTGACTTTGTGGGAGAGTATAGGCGGATGATGGATTTGGTGGATTTGCGGGGGTGATCGGAGGTAAGTTGTTGTTGGTAGGTGCATTGTTTTATGGAGGAAAATGCTCAGGAACTGGAGATTCAAGTGATGGGAAACGAGGTGGGTTTGGTGCAGTATTTCTAGGTTCAGGAGGCGGACTTTGGAGTGTGATGGATAAATTGGTCAAGTCCCTAACCCGATTCAGTTCTCCACGTAGATCCTCAATTTCTTGAGTCAGGCGGGCGATATGTTCATCACGTTGAATAGTAGTTCCGTGTTCGGAAGTCTCGGGGGGATCACTAGAGATCACGATGTTTTCCAAACCAGTTGAAATAGATGCGGCTGGATCAGACATAATAATTTCTTTTCCTTGAATAGCCCAACTACGTCGCGGTAATGATGATGTCTTTGACCTTGTGAGGTAAGGATGGTCAGCCAGCTCGAGTGTCAACACGAATCAACTCTTCGGGGAATAAAAAGAAACATAAAGTGCAAATGATGTTAGTCTTATATCTAGGTAAAGTCATGATCACGTAAAGTCAAGTAAGTCATGTAGCAAATAATTCATCAAATAGAGTCAAACAAGTTGTCAAACAAGTATATCAAACAATAACGCGTCCTAATATGCATGTGACCTCTTTGTGCCAGAGGTAGGCCTATCGTTTGTTTGAAGGGTAAAGTGTGCCATAATACGTCATCCCATTGCTTTTGATTAATTAAACAAATTCTATTTCTCAAAATAAAGTACAAAAATAATGTAATATTTATTACATGTCCAATGAGTACAATAAAATGTTTCCTAATCTAAGTAAAGTAAATATGACATCTAGCTCCATTTTGTGATGCCCTTGGTCTTCGTCATTTGTTGATCACGGACGTACTTTAATGTGAAGTCCATACCTGTCATAGAAACGTTAGTCATTCCCTCCCCCTAAAGTTTAATTAGTTAAAGCAAATAGTCCATATTTAGGCACAGTTATCCTTCAAACATGCACATAAAGTATGATTAGTGTCACTTGGGGTCGTGAACCCACTTGGACGTTTGGGTAAAGTTGTCTAATGGGTTTAATACACCAAGGGTATTAAACCTCCTAGGTCATGAAATGTATGCTCTTAATGAAGGGTGTTGGTTTAGCTCTATCCTAGGTTGACTAAAAGTGGGTTTACTATGACACAAGGTTCCCGAGCAGACTACTCGAGTGAGAAGGCTACGCGGTCCCCGTTATTCGAGCACCCCGCGCATGCGCCAACTCTCCTAAAATTTGAGATTTTGAAAGAAATTTGCGGGTGCGCAAAACACACCTCGCGTGTACGTGTGATAGTGTGAATTTCCAGAAGTGGAAGAAATATGAACGGAATGACAATTTATCAAAGCAGTAACACTTAGACAGTTTATATCAAACAATAATTAATCACGCAAATAATTTATAGCATGTAAAACAGTTTAGGCAAAATAGAGTAACTAAGTTAGCACACAAAGCTTAATTAAATCTAAGTCTGTTATGGTTAGAACCTAGGTAGAGTCCCCAGCGGAGTCGCCAAGCTGTTATACCCCATTTTAACCGTGTTAAAGTAGAGTACAACATATTGGTGATTCCTATTTTTGTTTATTTTAAGGAGTCGCCACCTAATTATTTATGGTGAATTAGGACGCCTAAATTTATTAGAGTTATTTTAAAGTTAACTTTGTTTTAAAAGTCTGCGAAACTTAAGATTCTAGGTAAGGGTTCAATTAGTCTAAAGGGAAGGTATTAGGCATCCTTTAAGACCCATTAACAATGGTTAATCCGACCGGACTTATGTTAATTAATTAGACTTTAAAAAAGAATAAATTTAAAGTGTAAAACAGTTAAGGATAAATTTAAAGTGTAAAACAGTTAAGATGCTGCTAAAAGGAGCCTTAGAGAGTTGATTCCGAATTGTAAAAGATCAAATCCTTTGAGTCTGCCAAAAGTTGATTGAAAAGGTTAGGTCATGGTATTTTGAACATAACTCATAATTAGACATTTTGGGTTTATAAAGTGCCAACAAGCAATATGCTGAAAATGACCCAACAACAAATTGTTTTAAAAACGTGATCTGGGCAAGGTCAAAAGCAAGATTTAGTTAGGACAAACTACCATTTACTCATGCGTTATTTGTTTCCAAAAAAAAGTATTTTCGTAACATCTTGTATGAATTTAAGGAGTTATATATAAATTACTACTTTAAAGAAACTTGATAGATTTGAGCATGGAGTTAAAAATACGTTATAGTAATATGTTGATGATATTGGAATACAGGTTTATTCTAAAAAAAAATACAGTGAAGGAGAAAGGTACATGTTTAAAAAGATCTGATAATGCTAAAAGCTCATCTCAATTGGTTAATCCTTCTTCAAATTCAACTTCGGGTAAAACAAAAGAAAACTACTCTTTTAATTTAGCTTGATTGTTTTTAAAAAAAAAAAAAAAACTTCAGCCTACTCTTCTTAACAAACTTTCACATAGCGAAAATTACTTTTAATGACACAACGAAGCTGTCCAAATCCTAAAAACGGGTTTTTATTAAGGAAGAGATAATTAAACCGCACTTCTTTCTTAGTAAGACTACCAGCGATATAAGGGGTTTTAATTCTAGAAAACAAAAACGTTTTAGGCACCATAATCATACCCTTTCTAAGTTTAATTGATAGTATTCTAGGCTATATCCTTCTAAGAGAACCAACATGTTCAATGGACAATCACAAAAGGAACAGTAAGATCGTAAAGAAAGTTATGATGGATGCAACTTTTGTGCGCCCATTTCATTTTGTTCAGATGAGAGGTAGAGAGGAGACGAATAATGAAGGATAGCGGCTTCCAGGCAGCATGGTCTCAAACGAGATTGCTCGGACAATGAGTCTTTATGAAGACTTCTGTTGGTGCAGTGAAGTGGGACGTCAAAGCCTCGAATCTACTCTCATATTGACAGATTCGCAACTTGAGTCAATAATTAAAGTACTTTTGTCGTAGTTAAAATTCTTGCCGAGCAACGACGAAAGTTAATCGAATCGTCAAGAATTTAACTTTCGTCACAAATCTCATATTTTCAACAATTGTATTTTCTGATTCTAAACAAAATCAAGAACAGAATAAAAGAAGCTTAAGATTTGGTGACAAAAATGCTCTGTATCTAGTAATCTCCCCAATCAGTGTTCAATCCCCATTTAGAGTAGTAATGAAAAAAATAGGAAATGTTGAGGGTAATAAATTATCCGGTAGTTCCCCCCGATCAGTGTTCCCTCCAAATACTGAAAATTTTCTCCAAATCTAAAAAAAATCCCCCCTTTTTGTGAATAATTCTTGTACCTTTATAGAGTGAGGAGAGAGAGGAGCGTATGAGAGAGAGGAGCGGGGGATAGAGATGAGTGGGTGACAGAGCGTGGTGGAAGTGGCAGGGAACGAGGAAGGTGGAGAGGAGCGTGAAGTTGAAGAGGAGCGTGAAGTTGAAGAGGAGAGGTCAGAAAGAGAAATGGGGTAGGCGACTGGTTTGAAGAGAAAGAGAGGGATTAGGTTTTTCATTAGGTTTAAGGGGAATAGGGATGAAATGTGTTGTGTTGGGCCGGGTTGGGTGAAGGTATGGGCTGGACCGGGTATTGTGGTGTGGGCTGGAGTATTGGTTGTGAGTGTTGGGCTGGTCCGAAAGTTTAGGGGTAATGGGCTCAGTTGTTTGTTGTTTGGGCCATTAATTTGGCATCTATTGTGATAAATAATTAGCTCCTAGGTGATATAATTTGTGTAATGTGATTAGTAATTAATATGTAGAAAGTGAAATGATGATGAAATATCATATTGCTGGTAATGGTGAAAATAAAATAGTAAAAATAAAGTATTTAGCTTGTTAATAATTTAGAAGCTCCAGTAAATAAATTGAAACAAAGGAGGGACAAAATTGAGTGTCAACAGGAATATTATATTAAAGAATAGCTAGTTACTACAATTGTTTTTTTTTTCTTACACGGATAAATCATTGTATTGTAATTTGAATTGTAGTAGCTAGTAAGTGTGTTATTAGCAATTGTTGTTTAAATATCATGTTCTGCATAATTTGGAATTAACAAGCATGTATACGTTTTGTATGGTTGGGTATAAGTAATGTTTCATGTTTTCCAAAATAAAAAGTGAAATATGTTTTAAAAAACTATGGCCAAACACATTTTCAAACTTGAAAAACTCCACCCAAATCAAGTTTTTCAAATTTTGTTTTTAGGAAGGGAAAAGCGTCAACTATGGCCCTGAACTTTGGGAAATAGTTCATTCATACCCTTCATTATACTATTGGGTCAATTATGCCCTTGCCGTTATACTTTGAGTCCAAATATACCCTTTTTCCATTAAAATTGTCCAAGGTGGACATGAGATATGACGTGGCACTAACAACGGTGAGGTGGACACCACATGGCATGACACCTCACCACCCCAACCCATTTACCCCTCTCTTCCCCTTCTTCTTCCACCACTACCACATCTCCTCCCCTCCACAACATTTGCAACCATTAGCACCACCACACCACCAAGCGAAACCACATTCTTAAACTACAAATTAAAAAATTAATTGATGAAGAATTGAAGAAGCGATATACTGATTGCGTTTATTTTTTAGCATCTCCACTCACTTGCAAAAAGAATTTTTTTTCGATTTTTTCCCCTTTTTTTTCCATTTACATTTGTTCGAATTTCATTTTTTGTTAAAGAATTTAATTAACTCGTTGATTATCTGCAATTTCAACCTTAGTTCCAATTTATATCTCTTTTTTTTTTCATTTTTGAAACATATGTTAAATTACTAATAACATTTTACTATAAAAAAAATTTAGAATTATTTGCCTTTTTGTATGTAATTTCTTTGCTGAGTTCCAATTTATATGTTAATTTTTTTTTTCATTTTTGAAACAGTACATTAAATTAGTACTATCTGCAATTCTAATACTATCTGCAATTCTAACATGCATTTCAATTTATACAATTATTTGCCCTATTTTTATGGAATGTTCTTGCTATTTGTGTTAACACTGATATAATATATACGATAAATTAATTTCTTAAACTTTGTGTTTAGCAAACACTGTTGTATAAAGTTTTTTTCTTTCTATTATTACTCTCTTTTTTCATATGCATTTCTTCATATTTGATGAACACATTTCGCGATGTCTTAATTCGTTATAGTTATTTTCTTGACTCATTTATTATCTGCAATTTTAACCTAGGTTCCAATTTATATGAATTTCTACTGTTATTGGTTGGTGGTGCTAATAGTTGCAAAGGTTGTGGAGGAGAGGAGATGGTAGTGGTGAAAGAAGGGAAAGAGAGGGGTAAATGGATTGGGGTGGTGAGGTGGCATGCCATGTGGTGTCCACCTCACCGAGTTGTTAGTGTCACGTCATATTTCATGTCTACTTTGGACAATTTTAACAGAGAAAGGGTATATTTGGACTCAAAGTATAAAAGAAGGGTATATTTGGACTCAAAGTATAACGGCAAGGGCATAATTGGCCCAATAGTATAACGAAGGGTATGGATGAACTATTTCCTAAAGTTCAGGGGTATATTTGACCCTTTTCCGTTTTAAGAATCTATGGCTAAACGCTAGCTAAATTTCTGGTGGTACCACCTCATACATAGGACTAACTAATAGAGGAAAAAAAATCAATACGAACTAGATCTCTTCTTCTACCTACAGCTAGAATTTCACAAATACCACATACACAATTTCTTCATGACCATTTTGACCCACATGCACCAGTAAAAACCTAAGTATGTAACTTTTTTGAAAATTGCATATTAAAACAGAAAAGCAAAAAAAAAGTAAAAAATGAATGGTACAGTAGACTGAAGCTCACACATGAAATAGCAAATTTGGATAGGAATTTACATATACTAAGGTGCCGTTTGGCCATAAATACCAAAAACAAATTCACTTTTTTTGGAATTTTTGAAGTTGGAGTTGTGTTTGGCCATAATTTTTGAAATTATAGTTTTTGGTGAAATGTAGTGTAAAAAAGTGAAAAAATTTTGAAAAACAAGTTTTTCTTGTTTTTGGTATTCCGGAATACAACTCCGGAGTTGTATTTCGCATATTTATGGCCAAACGCCTAAAAGTAAAAAAAGTGAAAAAAAATTCCGGAAAAAAGTGAATAATATTTATGGCCAAACGGCTACTAAGAAACAATGCGATAAAGCCTTCGGTATATGCTATCATTCACAACGAAAGCTTGTTTGGATGGTTGTTACATGTTGTACTGTATTGTGTTGTTAGTTTAAATATAATTTTTGTTTTGATAGTTACTTTAATTTTATCGTCTCGTATCGTTAAATTCATCATTGTAACGACGAAAAGTCTCATTTTGTGTAACGACCGATTTGATGTAATCGCGTCTTTACCTTATTTCTTTATCTCATTTTGTCTTTGCTTATTGTATCTGATAATCCTATTTTATTCTTTACTCTACCTTTTTATAGTAGCTCTACCCCATGCCCTACTTTTCTTGTAGATTTATCCTTCAAATTGGCAATGTGTGACACATATAACGTCGGAAAACAATACAATCTATCCAAATATTGTATTCATCAAAACAATCCAGTACGATACAATACAGCACAATACAATATAAAAAGATATATATATATATATATATATACTAGTTTCTGGACATACGCGTCGCACGTGTGTGTCTCATCGATGAGATTCGTAAAATATGTGTTTCAATTAACATATTCCCTACGGGAAAAAAAGTCTTCAGTTAGATGCAAGAAAACATTTTAATGTTTAAGAAAAACACTTGAGAGACTATTACTAACATTTTTTTGACATAAGTGAGACTAAAGCATTTCAGCTTAACTATTTCCGGAGAAAAGGTGTAACATATTTTAACCCAAGCACATAACTCCCAAGGTGAAAAAAAAGTAGGGAATATTCCAATGTCCTAGACATGCGTTTCATAAAAATAGTACTCAATTGTGTATATTGAGTGTTTACACTAAATCAAATGATTGCATCATAATAGTTGAAAATAAAGTAAGAATACATATCACCTAACCATGATTAAGTAATAAAGTGTGTCTAAAAAAGACAGATGTCTAATATAATATTCATTGGTTTGATGTAAACATCCGATTGCGAGTAATTTTAACCTAAAAATAAGTCTTCAATTTCAAGATTATAACGTTTTGACCCAACAGTGAAACTAATTTTCCAAGAGATGTATTAAAGGTAAAAGCAATTGGGCTTATATTATTGTTGGAAGAAAGGTGTAACATATTTTAACTCATACACATGAGATGTACTCCCAAAGTGAAAGAGGATGCGCCATATTCCAACTTCAAAGACAAAAGTTTTTAGATTTATACTATCTTGTTTTTATTATTTCATCATACTCCATTGTTCTTTAATTCCATATATGAGACTATCTATGTTAGCAAAAAAATAAAATGATAGTATTCACAAAATTAATTCGCAAGTGTAGTCTGCATACATGCAAAACTACATTTCCACATAAAACGTTATCAAGCTCAATATTCACAAATAAAAAAATATAGCGGAGAATGACTATTTAAATTCAATTTTTCCCACGTTATCAAGCATATATACTATTTTAAAGGGGATCGATTTTGTATATATGTTTTTCTCCCACTATCTCCCTTTTCCTTGTTCACGCATTTCGTCAAATGGTTAATACTACTTAATGAAGTAGCTAACCTTTTTCTTTTCAAATTCTTTAATGTTTGATAAGTGAATTGATGTTTAATGTACCTGTTTTATACTCAACAAAAGAGAAATACTTAACTTGTTCAATTAGGACCATTATATCTAATGATGGAGGCTTTTAAGGAAAAGACAAACATAAAAGTCATATAGTTCAAAGAATTGCTTCAGGACCAGGTGATATGATATGTAGCAATATATTACCATAAAATAAACAAATAATGCGAGCAAAAATCTCTTCTTAAAAGATAGAAGGCCCTCTCTCCTTCTATACAAGTTATCAAAAGAAAAAACAGAAAATTAATAGGAATTAGAGTCCCAGTGTTGTTTATTAGAGTACTGTTCAAAGTGAAAACAATTACCAGTGAAAAAGTGGACACAATTGAATTGGTATCGAACAAGATGTATAGGTAGATTCCAACTCTCAGCAGCAGTCATAAGCCTCACGAGGCACGAGCAACCGCTTGAACAACACCAATGTGATCATGAAAACAACCATAAATAATGCATCTAAAAACACAAACATCTGTTGATGAAACACAAATTAAGAGTATAAAAAGACACAAATGATAGTTATTGCGAACAGAATAAATATTCAGTAAACCAAACAACGTAACATATGCACATAAAGATGGAGGAAGATTATTTGAGGGAAATGAAAACACTTTGTTGCATTTATACAGTTCTTTCATGTTGGTTTTTGGCATTCCTTGAGTTCCCGTTCATCCATTATTAATTGAATGAGTCTACTTTTAATTACATTAAAATATGACTCCTCAAATTCTTCAGGTTCTTTTTACAGCAGTGAAAAGGTTGGAAAACATATGGTGTGGTTAATGTGCTATTTTATGAAGGATTTATTTATTTATTTTTTGGAGGTTATACTATTTAATTAAATATTTTATTAGATTTTGATTTAGTGTAGGGGCAAGATGAAAAATATCCATGAGTTTCAACGTTGTAACTCCCAATTGAAGAGCCACGTTCGGATTTTAATGATTAAAATTAAAAGCAAGAAAGTAAATACATCATCTATACATAATATATTATAAAATATTATGAGTCTTTTTGGAATAAGACAAAATGGTCAATCAATTTTGATGATGGACTTTTTCGTAATTCAACTTTTAGCTTAGAGTCTTCCACTTTTAGTATTATATGATATGATATGTATATGAAGGGTGGGGCGCGGGGGGGGGGGGGGGGGGGGGGGGGGTTGAACGTCTGCTTTCTAATGAGATCACCACACTTGGCATATTTAGTGCCCGCTGCACAAGCAGTAGCAGAGAAGAACAACGTAAATATCCGCAGCATAATGCAACTATAGAACACTTTAGCTTTCAGGAGAAAAAACTCACTTCTGTCCTCATTGCACCAGGTCTATGATGCCTTTCCTTGCCTAAATGAAAGGTATAGCGAATAATGTCAATTATATGTGGTCGGATTGACTGTTCGATTTTAAGGCTGTTTGTGGACTTTCAAGCAAACCAAACAAGCCGATTCTCGATTTTGTGATTGTTGATAATCATACAATTAGCCGTTGTAGAGTATTATGAGGATATCTACAAGTTGTCAGAGGTACGATGATTTTCAATTTCTCTGTTTTTATTTAAGTTTCCAATTCCAAACTAGCTGAATATGTTAGATACAGCCTACAGGCCATAGCAAGATATATTTGATACGAGATGTTTGTTAAAATGAAATGACTGTAATCAGAATATTGCTTACTCTTTATGGTAAACATGTGCCCATTGTTATTGTTACAACTTTCACTTCAAAAATGCAAATTTAGAACTTAAGAAATGTCAATTAGAGATGTTTAATTCAAAACTCGACCACCAGGCATGACACCAGAAGCACCTATTTGTTGGGTGTGGAATTGGCCAAACAAGTCAATTCTTTTGTTCACATAGTCGTGATGTAAGCGCTTACCTCATGATAGTCGTGATGTAAGCGCTTACCTCATCATAGGAAATTCATTCCTATAAATAGGTAGCTTATGGTTCATTTGTAAAACACACCAAATTGAAGAAGACAACACATCCCAAAGAGAAAAAAAAAATCTAAGAGAAATACTCTTAGTGAAAGGCCTAAGTAAGAGAAGGTCTTTGAGAGAATTTTCTGTGGTAAAATTCTTGAGTGTAATTGGGATTGGGGTTGTGAGGTTGAGTGTTGTAAACACTTGTAATATTTCTTCTTTAATAAGATCTGCAGCAGCAACGTAGACGTAGCTCTCACATTGAGGGTGAACCACTATAAATTTGTGTGTGCTATTTATTCTTCGCTTACATCACGGCGTAAGTAGGTTCTGTCTAAGGAGGTTGGTATTTAAGTGGTCCAGCTGTGACCCTCCAATCTTTCCTGGGAACCTGCTTACAAAGGTCGGATTTGGGATTCAAATCCTAACAACTGGTATCAGAGCAACAGGTTGTGTTGTGATTTAGAAACGATGGGAGGCGAAGATGGTACGACGCACGGCATCGGTAAATTTGATGGTACAGACTTTGCGTTCTGGAGAATGCAAATTGAAGATTATTTATATGGCAGAAAGCTTCATGAACCTCTGAGTCCGAAACCAGAGGAGATGAAGCAAGCAGATTGGAATCTCCTCGACAGACAAGTTCTGGGAGTCATTCGGCTGACGCTGTCGAAGAACGTTGCTCACAACGTGGCAAAGGAGAAGACCACCGCTGATATGATGAAGGTATTGTCTGACATGTATGAGAAACCTTCAGCAAATAATAAGGTATTTCTCATGAAGAAACTATTTCATCTAAAGATGATGGAAAATGCTCATGTTGCTGCACACGTAAATGAATTCAATACCATTGTAAATCAATTGTCATCGGTAAAAATTGACTTCGATGATGAAGTGCAAGCTCTAATTTTGTTGGCATCCCTACCAAATAGCTGGGAGCCAATGAGAGCAGCGGTTAGTAATTCTGTCGGTAGTGAAAAACTAAAGTTCAACGATGTTAGGGATCGTATCCTTGCTGAGGAAGTGCGCAGGACAGATTCTGGAGAGGCATCGACGAGTTCTGCTTTTAATGTTGAAAACAGAAGCAGAAATTATGACAGAAACTACAACCGAAATAGGGGCAGATCGAAGTCAAGGAATGGCAGGGGTCAATCCAGACCAGGACGAACATTTGAGTGTTGGAACTGTGGAAAACCAGGTCACTTCAAGAAGAACTGCAGGGCGCCAAAGAAGGAGGACAACAAGGGGGCTGGAATCAACGCTGCTACGGAAGACATTGGCGATGCGTTGTTGCTATCGGTTGACAGCCCGATAGACTCTTGGGTGCTTGACTCAGGAGCGTCCTTTCATACCACCCCACATCATGATATAATGACAAACTACGTGGCTGGGAATCTCGGCAAAGTTTATTTAGCCGATGGAGAGCCGCTAGATGTTGTTGGCACGGGAGACATTAATTTGAAGATGTCAAATGGATCCTCGTGGAAGATTACAAAAGTTAGACATGTTCCAAAGCTGATGCGAAACCTGATCTCAGTAGGTCAGCTCGATGATGAGGGATATGATCTCAATTTTGGTAATGGGTCTTGGAAGGTGGCGAAAGGTGCTATGGTAGTTGGCCGAGGAAAGAAGATTGGCACTCTCTACATGACGACTAGCTGTCGTGATACTGTTGTTGTGGTTGACAACACAAAGAAGACAGATTTGTGGCATTGTCGGCTGGGGCATATCAGCCAGAAGGGGATGAAGCTGTTGGTGACAAATGGCTTAATTCCGAAGCTGAAGACGGTGGACCTTCATACGTGTGAGAGCTGCATTCTCGGAAAACAAAAGCGAGTAAGCTTCTCAAATGCAGGCAGTGAGTTGAAGGTCGAGAAGCTGGAATTGGTGCACACAGACGTGTGGGGACCTACCACTGTCCCCTCTCTTGGAGGATCACACTACTACGTGACCTTCATTGATGATTCAACCAGGAAGGTATGGGTTTATTTTATGAAAAATAAATCCGATGTGTTTAGTGTATTCAAAAGATGGAAAGCCATGGTTGAGAATGAAACAAACCTCAAGTTGAAGTGTTTGAGGTCCGACAATGGCGGAGAATACACTGATGGTGATTTCAAACGGTACTGTGCCGATAATGGGATCAAGATGATGAAGACTATTCCTGGAACGCCGCAACAAAATGGAATAGCCGAAAGAATGAACCGAACGTTGAACGAGCGTGCTCGGAGTATGAGAATACACTCTGGACTGCCTAAGACATTCTGGGCAGATGCAGTCAATACCGCGGCCTTCTTAATTAACCGAGGACCGTCAGTTCCCTTGGATTTCAGAATTCCAGAAGAAGTCTGGAGTGGCAAGAAGGTAAATCTTTCATTTCTGAAAGTGTTCGGTTGCTTATCATATGTTCATAATGATGATACGGCTAGAAGCAAGCTTGATCCAAAATCAAAGAAGTGTTACTTTATTGGCTATGGTGACACCGAGCTTGGTTACCGATTTTGGGATGAACAAAATCGGAAGATCATCCGAAACAGGAATGTTGTCTTCAACGAAGAGGTGTTGTACAAAGGCAAGTTGCAAAAAAATTCAGAATGTCAGGACAAGGAATCGGAAATAGTCGATTTGAGGGACTTCCCGACACCTGAGTCGCAGCCAGGTACAGCCGAGGCAGAGGAACAAACAATCCGAGAAGGTGCTGATGAAAGTGCTGATTCTGAAACAAATGAACAGACGCCAATCACAGAACTGCGTAGATCATCCAGGATCAGGAAGCCGCTTCACAGGTACTCTCCATCCCTCAACTACATTCTACTCACTGATAGAGGGGAGCCGGAATGTTATGAAGAAGCAATGCAAGTCGATGAATCGACTAAGTGGGAGCTGGCAATGAAGGATGAGATGGATTCACTATCGGCAAATCATACATGGGAATTATCCGAGTTGCCAAAGGATAAGAAGGCATTGCAAAACAAATGGGTTTATCGGATAAAGGAAGAACCCAATGGAAGCAAGCGTTATAAAGCAAGGCTGGTTGCAAAGGGATTTCAACAGAAAGAAGGCATCGACTATACGGAGATCTTCTCTCCCGTAGTCAAGATGGTGACTATCAGAACTGTTCTTGGACTGGTAGCAAAGGAAAATCTACATCTGCAACAGATGGACGTGAAAACTGCATTTCTTCACGGTGATCTAGACGAGGAAATCTACATGCGACAGCCGGAGGGATTCAAAGGAAAGGAGAATCTGGTGTGCAAACTTCAAAAGAGTCTGTACGGACTAAAACAGGCTCCAAGACAGTGGTATTTAAAGTTTGACAGCTTTATGAAGAAAGCTGATTTTTCAAGGTGCGAGGCAGATCACTGCTGTTACTTCAAAAAAATTTGAAGACTCGTACATGATACTGCTACTCTATGTCGACGACATGCTAATCGTAGGAGCAAACCTACAGGAGATTGATCGGTTGAAAAAAGGGTTATCGGAAGAGTTTGCAATGAAGGATTTGGGAGCTGCAAAGCAAATCCTTGGGATGAGAATCGACCGAAGGAAGGAGGGCATCAAACTCTCACAAGAAGAATATGTGAGGAAAGTTATCAAAAGGTTTAACATGCATGATGCCAAGCCAGTCAGCACTCCCTTGGCTGGACACTTTCGGTTGTCAAAGGATCAGTCGCCGACAACCGAGGATGAGAAGAAGCAGATGGACAAGATACCTTATGCATCTGCAATCGGTAGTCTTATGTATGCAATGATATGTACAAGGCCAAACATTGCACATGCAGTGGGAGTTGTCAGCCGATTTATGAGCAATCCGGGAAAGCAACACTGGGAGGCTGTGAAGTGGATATTCAGATATCTGAAAGGCAGCTCGAGTTCAGCTCTGTATTTCCGAAAATCAAAAACAGGATTGCAAGGGTATGTTGATGCTGACAACGGTGGTGATATTGATAGCAGAAAGAGCATATCCGGGTATGTTTACACATTCGGAGGTACTGCAATCTCTTGGGTTTCCAAGTTGCAAAAGATAGTAGCTCTCTCTAGTTGTGAGGCTGAGTACGTTGTTGTGACGGAGGCCACAAAGGAAATGATGTGGCTACAATCTTTTCTGCGGGAATTGGATCAGGACCATGAGGGAAGTGTGCTATATTGTGATAGCCAAAGTGCCATTCATTTGGCAAAGAACCCGGTCTACCATGCTCGAACGAAGCACATACAACTCCGGTACCATTTCATTAGATCAGCTTTGGAAGATGGAGCGCTAGTGCTTGAGAAGATCGCAGGGAGTCAGAATCCAGCAGACATGCTGACAAAGGCAGTGACGATAGACAAACTGAAGCTATGCTCAGCTTCAGTTGGCCTGCACGAAGTATGAAACTAGGAAAGAGCTGCTGCATCGATCAAAGTGTGAAGACAAATTAAAATTAGTCTTCAAGTGGGAGATTTGTTGGGTGTGGAATTGGCCAAACAAGTCAATTCTTTTGTTCACATAGTCGTGATGTAAGCGCTTACCTCATGATAGTCGTGATGTAAGCACTTACCTCATCATAGGAAATTCATTCCTATAAATAGGTAGCTTATGGTTCATTTGTAAAACACACCAAATTGAAGAAGACAACACATCCCAAAGAGAGAAAAAAATATCTAAGAGAAATACTCTTAGTGAAAGGCCTAAGTAAGAGAAGGTCTTTGAGAGAATTTTCTGTGGTAAAATTCTTGAGTGTAATTGGGATTGGGGTTGTGAGGTTGAGTGTTGTAAACACTTGTAATATTTCTTCTTTAATAAGATCTGCAGCAGCAACGTGGACGTAGCTCTCACATTGAGGGTGAACCACTATAAATTTGTGTGTGCTATTTATTCTTCGCTTACATCACGGCGTAAGTAGGTTCTGTCTAAGGAGGTTGGTATTTAAGTGGTCCAGCTGTGACCCTCCAATCTTTCCTGGGAACCTGCTTACAAAGGTCGGATTTGGGATTCAAATCCTAACACTATTGACCTCTTAATTCTGCAATACTTAACTTAGATTCCGCTATACATAATTTTTCACAATTAATTTTCAGCATGATGCTCTTTGTTTTCACTTGTGAAGGTTGAGTAGTCTTCACAGGCAAGAAGGGATAGTAAGAAATTTAGATGTATCTCGTGAGTTGCTACTTATTTTACCTTCTATTCTGTGCTTCATATGCATATTTGACGATATTCACAGATTTCTACAATTTCTGTTTCAACAGTAATATAACGAATTTCACTGTTTTTTTCTATTCATTTTACATGAGACCAGATGTATTCATTGTCGTAGCCTTTCCTCTCTGATAGTAAAGATAGGACTTGAACAACCATAGTTAGAACTGAAAGAAGCTCATTTTAAGGAATAAAATGTATTCTTTAACGATAGAAGTCTTCAATTTTCAAGAAATGTCATGGTCGCATCTATTTTCGTCCAATTAAATGAAGTTAGTACTTATACTTGCTTTTAAAGTTGATACAAATCTTTAACTTGAGGGATGGTGGTAGATGTGGTGGATGATGACATTCTATAATTGGACATTGATCTCTGAATATTTTCATTAATCTGCAGGTATGATTCAACTCTCAAATTGAAAATTTCAAAGGTCATTGACTCTGACCAAGTCTGCTAATGTGCTTTTTTCTGTAATTTTTTTGCTTTATTTTGGAGATGGGAATTTGGTGGAATGTGGAATGAAGTTACAACTTACACATACCATGGTTTTGATATTTGTTCACTGCCTGTTCAAAGCCTTCAAGTTAGTAGTATGTTAGGTTCTGGTTGTGTGAGTTGTTTGACTGCATTTTTTAGTTAGAAGTTTCTTCAGTTAAAGTTTTCATTAGTTGGACTAATAGAAAAGAAGGCACATGTAACAGCTACTCTCAATGCACTTTATTGTTCAGTTTTAGTTGTTGCTGAGCTACTCTAAATTTACTTTATTGTTCAGTTTTTTTTTTTTTTTTTTTTTTTTTTTTTTTTTTAATATTAAACCAATTCCACAAACTACCTTTGTCTATGGCCATTGGGGGGTTTGGCATTGACTCCTACCTTGTTAATAACACATTCACAGATATACATGGGAGGAGGGCTACGCCATGACTCCCTCTTTTACATATGTGAGGACTAACCTCTTTTACTACTTGCCCCTATGAGCTAGGAGAACACTACTAATTAGATTAACCTCCAATTAGTTAAGTTCTCATTACAACAGCACCTCATGGGACATCATAACTATAATACAAAAACAACCTACTCATTTTACATAGGACTTGCAACACATTCCTAATGAAGGTGTTGCCAATAGTCCAGCAAAAAATGACTAACATTCTGTCCAAAAAATCTTGTTCCTTTCTTTGCATTTGATTGATATCTTCCTTCTTCTTCTGCTTGCTGCTCCTCCTCTTACTTTTCTGATTGTAATTCGTCTTCTTCTTGTAATTCTGATTTTGAAATTTGCTAGTTGAGCCTTATCCATCTTTACTGCTCCTCTAGCCTGCCTTGGAATTTCCTGCATTGAGTTACACAAGTTAGCTATCAAACTAAACTGTGCATTACTACCAAATTTAGCTAAAGAATCTGCTGTTGTGTTTGCTTCCCTGAAACAATGTTGCACTTTGATGTTTCTTTTGTCAATGATCCTTTTCATATCTTCAACTACCTTCAAGAATTCCCAAGGGATGCCATATGTACCATCAAGCCACTTAACCACCAGAATTGAGTCGACTTCCATAATACCATTGTTGATATCATTATAATCAAACCAGTTAACACCAAAGCTTGCAGCCTGAATTTCAGCACTGTTATTAGAGCAAAAATTAACTACTTTGGCAAATGCCATAATGATGTCTCTTCTAGAGTTTTTGGCAATTCCTCCAATTCCTACTTTGTTGCTATGTACCATACTGCTACCGTCAGTGTTCATCTTGATGACATTGTTTGGAGGTTTGTTCCAAACAATAGGTAGGCTAGTTAAGACAGCTTTATGAGCTTCCATGATGCTGCATATCCTGCTCCAATTGTCTCTTAAGTCAATCTTGTAACCTTTTTTTAAGCATGATACCCTTCACATGCTGAACCACTTCATAGCAAATCTTAGCCTCGGAATACTTCTTGTTTCCATATTTTACAGAGCTCCAAGCTTTCCACAACTCCCAACAAATAAGGACAGGAATGCACTGGTATGCCACTCTTAACATAGAGTTCTTTGTGTAAAAGTTCCACCATGTTAAAAACCTTGCTTGAATAGTTTGATTCTGCATATTGATGCCCAGAGACTGACCAAAGAATCCCCAGACCTTCATAGCTAAATCCCCTTCAATGAAGACATGGAGAATTGTTTCCTCCTTAGGATGATTATAGCAAATGCACATAGGATCAGAATTATTAGAGAAATTCTTAATTCTATCATATATAGGCAGCTTATTCTTGATAATTCTCCAGCTGATAAAAGCCATTTTAAAAGAGTTTCCTTTATTCCATATGCAATTACATATAGGAGATTCAGGCATTCTTTTCCTCAGGGCTTGGAAGGCACTGGCACAAGTGAACTTTCCTGATGAATTATCGATCCAGATGGCTTGGTCCATTTTGTTTCTCTGTCCAATAGTCACCTTCTGAATGACATAGCATATATCTGGTGGAACCAACTTTGAAATATACTCCATGTCCCAATTGTCTCCTTCTAGGCAGTCTGTTACCATAAGAGTATCAGGATTACTATTAGAATGATGATAGATAGCTAGAGGACAAAGACCCGTCCAATTGTCCTACCAAAATGAGATTTTTGCTTTATTAATCCTCCATAAGATGTGAGGTTCAGTGTCTGCTTTAATTCTCAACAGTTCCTTCCAAATGAAAGATTGATAACCTTGAACATTTCTTGCAACTACATGATCCCTTTGGCAGTATTTTGCCATCATAAACTGAGACCATAGGTTATTTTATACTCTTAGCCTCCACCATCTTTTAGAGGCAAAAACTTTACAGATGTCCTCTATGCTTTTGAAACCTGTACCTCCCTCAGATTGAGGGTAACACATATTTGTCCAAGAACTCCAATGATACCTCTTTTTGTTGTCAGTCTGTCCCCAGAAAAAATCTGCAAAATACTTTTCAAGCTACTTTATTATCCCCTTAGGGGGGGGGGGGGGGGGACATTGCTGCTAGAGTATGAAGGATCTGGGACTGGAGAACACGTTTAATAATGATAGCTCTTCCTCCAGATGATAGAATGTTGCCTTGACATCCTTGAGCCTTGTTTATGACACTTTTAGCAATGTCAGCAAAATAGGATAATCTCTTCCTTCCAGGAAAAATAGGACATCCCAAATACTTCATGGGAAAAAACTGATGTTTGTACCCAGTGATCCTGCTAAGCATCCTTCTTCTATTCTCAGGTGAATGAGTTGCAGTCAGGAAAACACTTTTTTCAATATTGATCTCTTGTCCAGATTCCTTCTCATACCGCTCTAAATTTCTAGTGATCATTTTGATCGTTCTCTTGTTTCCAAATGAGAAAATGACTATGTCATCTGCATAACATAGATGATTGATCAATGGCCCCTTCTGTTGCATAGTGTAACCAATATACCTTTCTTTGTTGTGTAGATTATTCAGTGCCTTGGACAAAGTCTCAGCTGCCAAAACAAAAAGTCCAGGTGACAGAGGGTCACCTTGCTTAAGACCTCGGGTAGAATGAAAGAAACCATGTCTCACACCATTGATCATGGTTGAGTACCAAACCTCATAGATAAGTCTATGAATGCCACAATAAAAATTTCAGAAAAAACCCATTTTTCTGATAGCAACTTTGAGAAAGAGCCAAGAAACTTTGTCATATGCTTTGGCCATGTCCAGTTTCATAACTATATTCCCATACTTGTTATTCTTCTTGATGTCCTGAACTAATTCTTGAGTGAGTAACACATTTTCAGTAATCAGTTTGTCTTTAATGAAACCATTCTGATTTTGAGAAATCAGTTTAGGTAATAGGTTAGTCAGTCTGTTAGAAATAATCTTAGAAATTACCTTGTTTGAGAAGTTACTCAAACTAATAGGTCTCATCTGAGAGAAACTACTAGGGGATTCCACCTTAGGTAATAAGATCAGGCAGGTATGGGTAAAAAACTTGGTGAGTTTTCCCCCTCTGAATAAATCCCTTACCATGTTATGAACATCATCTTTGATAATCTCCCAAGTAGCTTGATAAAATTTACCATTAAAACCATCAGGCCCAGGGGCACTGTCAGGATCCAGGAAAACAATAGCTTGGTAGGTTTCCTCCATACTAGGAATAGCCACAAGATTCTTATTATCCTCATTAGTCACCTATTTCTCAATATTATCCAGGATCTTAAAATCAGTGAGTTGATCAGGCTGTGAGAACAATCTATTGAAATGTCTGATGGCAGCATCAGCAATTCTATCATCCCCTTGGATCCATTTATCAACCTCATTTTTGATCTTGTATATATGAGCTTTCTCCCTCTTATGTCTGATAACACTATGAAGTATTTAATGTTACTATCTCCTTCTTCTTGCCACTTAATTCTGGCTTTTTGTCTGAGAATAGCAGTTTCCTTGTTCATCCAAAGTATTTGCTCAACATATTTAGCATGGAGAAGACTTCTATTTTGGTCAGTGTTCTGAGATGTATATAGAATTTCTTCCCTTTCCACTTGACCTTCAAGATCCTTCACGTTATCAAAGACATTGCCAATTTTTCAGTTTTAGTTGTTGTTGTTTCTCATTAATGTAAAAGGGGGATTTTTCTATATTTTGCACCAATTTTTTTCCTGAATAATATGATCCTCTATTGTTGGGTCCGTGCTGCGCACGGGCCCAACATTTTAAATTATAGTGTATTTATATATATGCAGTTGTGTTAGGATAGTGATAATATGTATATTTTATATTGCTAATAAACACACATAAGTTTGCACTATTTTTATGCATATATATATATATATATATATATATATATATATATACTATGCTCAAAACACGATTAATATAACATTTTGGTTTGTGCTCCGTATCTAAAACTTTATTATATTAGTGTTTAAGCATCAGATACTTTAAATTTTAATTCGATTAATTTAAAGGTGTAAAATACTTATTATTTTTTATCAAATTTTGATTTGGATAATTCTAATTCAAATTATTAAATTAATTTTACATGTTTAAAACGAAATAAAGTAGAAATTTGATTTTCTATTTAACCGAAGAAATACAATTTTTTTTTATATTTGGTAAATATTCTCGGTTTAGCTCATTTTACTTGTCATGTTGTCTTTTGCATGATTTTTTTAAGGAAACGTCAATTAAAATTATAATTTGACTAATTTACCTTATTCATTATTTGATATTATTTTTTCTTTTGCGACATTAATCTCTTTTCACATTTATTAGAGTAATAATAAAAATAAAAAAGTAATTAAATTCTATCTTCTTTTAAAATATAAATATTTTAAGTATATTTATTTTAGTAAACATAACAAATAAATGACATGGCGGAATAGCAAATACAACAGTTCAATATCTAGATTAGATCTCAGACTAATATAAAAAAAACTTGTATGATTTGGCTACTTAACCTTTTGAAGAAAAATAATAATATGGGGTCCATATTTTTTGCTGTACAATAATTTCATTTGCTCCCACTAATGGGTTGATACGCATGTGGCAATGAATCCATCATTATTGACTTAATGGGATACTTTGAAAATTACACGAATACTGTTTGATTTTTTAATATGGGATGCACTTTTTTTTTTGACATTATTACTTTACACTATATATATATATATATATATATATATATATATATATATATATATACTATGTTCAAAACACGATTAATATAAGATTTTAATTTGTGCTACGTATCCAAAACTTTATTATATTAGTGTTTGCTACGGATACAAAGTCTGCAAAAATTTGTTAATACTTTTTAAAAGAGAAGACTTTTTTAAAAGGAAACTATTTTCCTCTATTTGAGATAAAACAATAGCAATAGTTAAGCATCAGTTCATACTTTCAATTTTAATTCGATTAATTTAAAGGTGTAAAATACTTATTATTTTTTATCAAATTTTGATTTGGATAATTCTAATTCAAATTGTTAAATTAATTTTACATGTTTAAAAAGAAACAAAGTAAAAATTTGATAAACACGATTAATATAACATTGTAGTTTGTGCTCCGTATCTAAAACTTTATTATATTAGTGTTTGCTATGAATTCAAAGTCTGCAAAAATTTATTAATACTTTTTAAAAGAGAAGACTTGTTTAAAAGGAAACTATTTTCCTCTCTTTGAGATAAAACAATAGCAATATTTAAGCATCAGTTGATACTTTCAGTTTTAATTCGATTAATTTAAAGGCGTAAAATACTTATTATTTTTTTTTAAATGTTGATTTGGATGATTCTGATTCAAATTGTTAAATTAAATTTACATGTTTAAAACGAAACAAAGTAGAAATTTGATTTTCTATTTAAACGAAGAACTACTATTTTTTAATTTTTGGTAAATATTCTCGATTTAGCTCATTTTACTTGTCATGTTGTCTTTTGCATGGTTTTTTTTAAGGAAACGTCAATTAGAATTATAATTTAACTAATTTACCTTATTCATTATTTGATCTCCATTTGATATTGTTTTTTCTTTCACGACATTAGACTCTTTTCACATTTATTAGAGTAAGAATAAAAATGAAAAAATAATTAAATTATATATTATTAAAATATAAATATTTTAAGTATATTTATTTTAGTAAACATAACAAATAAATGACACGGTGGAATAGCAAATACAATAGTTCAATATCTAGATTAGATTTTAGGCTAATATAAAAAAAAAAAAAAATTGTATGGTTTGGCTACTTAACCTTTTGAAGAAAAGCAATAATATGGGATCCATATTTTTTGTTGTATAATAATTTCATTTGCTCCCACTAATGGGTTGATACGCATGTGATAATAAATCCATCATTATGACTTAATGAGGTACTTTGGAAATTACATGAATATTGTTTGATTTTTTAATATGGGGTGCACTTTTTTTTACATTATTTTTTTTTTAATATGAGATCTATTTTTTTTTTTTTTATATTGCTTCATTTTATTAATATGGGTGGAGATAATGGGTTCCACTTTTATTTTTTAAATTGTTGGTGTTTAGGATGGGATCCACTTTTTTTTTTTTTTTTTGGGGGGCGACGGACGACGATTCTATATAGTTAGAGTATTTTTTTTATTATAGAAATGACTGTTGATGGGACAAACACGACAATCCCAATTTGTACTTCCTGCTTCATCTGTATGTACACTTTGATGGACGAACACTGCATAAAAATAATTGTACCTAAGATTATATAGATTGTACGGTATTGTTGGGCCTCTCATTTTTCATGCGTGGGCCGATCCATGGGAATTTCTTGTTGAACACGTGTATGGCACTGCATTCAATTTTCCTCTTTTGAGGTGACAAGTTTTTGCTTCTTAAATTTGAGTTGCACATCTGGCTTCCATTTAGCTTTTCTTTGTGCTTCTTCACTGCACGAATGCATAACAAATGAAAGATCTACCCACTGTTTCTTCTCTCAAGTAAAAAAAACTGTTACCAACCTTTATTTCTCAATCTCTTGATATCCCATATGGGTAGCTCTTATATATTATGGGTTTATGCACAGTTACATGGGATTGAAATGCATCTTCGGAGAATTTATTGTGATATATACGTATATATACAACCTTCAATTCACATTAGTGTGGTGTTAAATTAGGGTAAATGCCGCAGATATCTCTTTAGTAATCAGTCGGTGAATTAAAGTAGATAATGAGCCTATTTTATATATGTCGTTCTTGTCTGGGGTGCTGGGAGGTCTTTATGATGATATATTCACATGTGAATTCTTTGCTAGCAAATGTTCGTTCTCATTTAAATTGAGGGATGATATGTTATATGTTGGAGCAGATATTTCCTAATATAGACTTGCAACTGAAAAAAATAAAATAAAAAGATCTCACTACAAGAAAGTATAGAAATCGCAACAATTTTTTTTTATATTTAGCAACAACTTAGTTTTATTGTTGACAAATGATTTTTTTGTTGCCAAAGAACTTAATTTTGTCGCTATAGTATTGATTATTGTTGCAAAAAGTACTTTTGGCAACAAAAATAAAAATTATTGCACGTTGTTGCAATAACAACCGTTGGGAAAAGTTCATGCGATAGAATATATTTTTTTGTTGCCAAAAATACTTTTTGCAACAATAATCAATCTATAACGACAACAAAAAAAAATTGCCATATATTTTTTCTTGTAGTGAGAAACCATAAGAAATGAATGGTGTCATTGAATTAGATGATTGTCAGTTTGTTGAAGTTGATCCTACTGGAAGATATGGAAGGGTATGTTATTGTTTCTATTCCAATTGTAAATTCTTGGAGTTGAGCCTCTTTATGAATTTGTTTCACTTTTTTTTTTTTTTCCATTTTCCCCCATCATATTGACTTCTCATTTGCTTCCTTTTTTGTTTTTTCAGTCCAGTACAATGAAATTCTTCCTAAATGGGCTTCAAAGACAGTGTATGTGCGTCTATATCTTTGTTTGTTTCTGCAAAAATTGAATCTTTACATTTTTTGCATATGGAGTACTAATTCAGAAGGAGGCATTGCGTTTATCTAATGTAAAATTTTCTTTTTTGATCTTTTTTCTTTTTTCATTTTGGGTTAATTTTTCTGCAGTTATAAAGCTTTTGATGTGTATGAAGGGATTGAAGGAGCATGGCATCAGGTGAAGCGACTCTCTACGAGGGAGTCGATGAGGTCAACATAGTGAAGGTTTTCGATATTGATTCTATGTATTTACTCAATTCTCGGGAATGAAATTATACAGGGTCTTTGAGTAGAGATGGACTCTTAGGGGTCGTTTGGTTTAAGGTATAAGCTGGGTTATCCAACACTAATTTTTATACCATATTTGGTATAAGGTATAAATTAGTGTTGGGATAAATTTATACCTTATACCAAACATGATATAAAAATTAGTGTTGGGATAACCCAGCTCATACCTTCTTAACCCATTTATACTGGGATTATTTTATACCATCTTTTAGATGTTATAAAATAATCCCAATAGATGAGATAAATTAGTCCCGGGAGTATGAGTCCTTAAACCAAACGACCCCTTAGAATCATGGATATTGCCTTTTTTATTTTCTTTCACCCTTTTCATATTTCTCTGTTGGATTCTTCATGTAGAGCCTTTACATAATTGCATTTCCCTCTTTCTTCACAATAAGTTTTGCTTAAAACCTAGTGGTGAACAACAATTCATAAACTTATAATGTTTTGTTTTCAATTTTCTTTTTACTTGATGAATCCTAATGAACGAGCTTTATAGTGGAAACAGCCCTATTCCTTCTGCACTATTGCTCTAAGTGCATTCTTTTAGAAATACGCACTTTATTGATAATGAAATTATTTATCTCTGATTCAACTGGAGGGTTTCACTGATTAAATGGTTTCCAATTATGCACATTTAACAAGAAATAAAAATACGAAAGAGTTTAGTTCTCAAATGATTTCCAATACGAATATGTGCCTTTTTCAGTTTATAAGAGAACAACTATAGTGAACTCAATGTCCTTGTTCTTTTTCCTGGTTTCCGGCAATAAATAGTTGTTGGGAACACTAAACTCCAAATCCCTTATGAATGAAGGGTGTCTTTATTTTAAATTTAAATTCATAATGAAGAAGGTATATTAGTTCATTGGTTTCTATATAAATCTGTTAAAGATCAAAACCTAAATTTGCGGGAAGTTGATCATCGTCAAATTTTATGAGTAACTTTGTCCTTGTGGTTTGCAGTCAGAGTTAGTGTGCTCTTTATAAGAACAAGAATAGAGCACAAAAGACTTGTCTTCTTTTATTGAATCAATGCAGCCTTTATATACAAGAAGGAATAACCACTTCCTAAACTAACTCCTTTGAAAGAGGAGGACTAAACTACTTGCTAAGCTAACTCCTAGAAAAGGGAGATATTATTGAAAAGATAAAAGACAACAAACTCCTAATGACTAGCTAAAGAAGTGGTCAACTCAGTTCTGATCAGCAAGTAACATGTGCTCCAATACGCCCCCCTCAAGCTAGGCAGTGTGTAACAACGCCTAGTTTGAATAAGTGTCTCTCACATGCTGGCTTTGGTAGAGCTTTGGTGAGTGTGTCTGCGAGCTGATCCGTAGCATGCATATGAACAATGCGCACTTGTTTCTGCTGAACCTGCTTTCGAACAAAGTGAAAATCCACAGCAATATGCTTCATACGGCTGTGGAAAACCGGATTTTCGCACAGATACGTTGCACCAATATTGTCACAGTAGATGATTGGTGCTTGTGGAATTGAAACATTTAGTTTGTGCAGCAGATTTGTCACCCAATTTGTTTCAGCCACTGCACTTGCAACTGCAAGATACTCAGCTTCAGTTGATGAGCGAGCAGCTGTCCGCTGTTTCCTAGATGACCAGCTTACAGGATTTTGTCCGAAAAATAAAATGTATCCAGTAGTGGAGGCGCGATCACTGACATCGCCAGCCCAATCTGCGTCAGAGTACATGTGGAGTTTAAAATCATTGGCTTTCTGAATGCGAAGACCAAGATGAATTGTTCCTTGCAGATACCTAAGCACTCGTTTGAGTGCTTTCCAGTGTACTTCAGATGGGGAGTGCATAAATTGTGACAATTTATTTACTGAGAAGCTGATATATAGACGAGTGAACGATAAGTATTGGAGTTTTCCAAGAACTTTCCTGTAGCGGTGGAATCAGTCGGTTCTGCTCCATCATTTAGTTGGAGCAATTCAGTGGCACTCATCGGAGTTTTAGTCGGCTTGCAGTCCTTCATGTTTTCTTCAGAGAGGATTTCATTCACGTAATTGGACTGTGATAATGTAATTCCATCTGCAACACGGAGCACCTCAACTCCTAGAAAAAAATTAAGGTTCCCGAGATCCTTGATGGAGAATCGTCCAGCGAGACACATTATAGCCCATCTACATCTGATGTAGTGTTCCCGGTGATGATGATATCATCAACGTAAACCAGGACATACAAAACACTATTCGACACTGTGCGAATGAAAAGTGAGGCATCAGATTCCGACTTGACAAATCCCACATAAAAAAGAAACTCCTTCAGTTCATTATACCAAGCCCGAGGAGCTTGTTTCAGTCCATATATTGCCTTCTTCAGATGACAAATATGAGAGGGGAACTGCTCGTCCTCAAAACGCGGTGGCTGAACCATGTACACTTCTTCTTCCAGATGTCCTTGCAAAAAAACGTTGTTGACATCAAGTTGTCGCAGAGGCCAATTCTGCTGGACAGCAATTAAAAGCATCATATGCACAGGTAGTGATTGTGCTGGAGAGGAGACATTTGAATTTCTTTGGACAACTGTTCGAGCTGGCAACGGGGGATAAGATTGGGGATCATTGAGAGAAGGAGGAGCAACAGAATTTGTTGGGGAAGAAGAGGGAGACGTACCTGGAGCAGACTCTGTGGGAGCGCAGGCAGAGGAGACGGTATCTTTGTGAGCGTTATTGTTATCTACAGTTGGGAGAAGTATAGGGTTGGGTAATTCACTTATTATAAGAGGAGAAAAAAATAGGAGATTGTGTAGGGTTAGTTTCAGTGGGGTTTTCCCACGTGAGAGTTTTAAAAGTTGAAGAAATATTGGAAAATATATGTTGAAAAGGAAAATTATTTTCAAAAAAATTTACATCTCTAGATAAATATATTTTTGAGGACTTCGGATCAAAACATTGATGACAATAATATTTTAAAGAAAAACCTAAATAAACACAGGGTGTGGAACGTGGCTCTAATTTATTCGTGGAATATGGTTTGAGCCAGGGATAACAGAGACACCCGAAATTTTTTAAAGAACTGTAATCCGGATTTTGACCAAACAATATTTGAAAAGGTGATTTATTCTGTAAAAGTGAGGTTGGTAGGCGATTGATAAAATAAACTGCATGTTGACAAGCAAAAGACCAAAGAGTCAGTGGTAGCGATGCTTCGTGAAGTAAAGTTCTTGCCGTTTCAATAATATGTCTGTGCCGTCTTTCGGCAAGGGCGACTCTTCGGGGGGGTGTATGGCGGAGATAAAAGATGTTCAATACCTTGAGAACTTAGGTATGGATCAAGACTTTTATATTCGCCACCACCATCTGTGTAGATAGAAAGAATTTTCGTATTAAAACGACGTTCCACTGATGCTTGAAAATTTTTAAACATCTCTTTAACTTCACTTTTATTCTTTAATGTGTAGAGCCAAGTATATTTAGTGTACTGATCAACAAAAATGCAGTAATATAATTTTTTTTCAATCGATAGAACCGGAGAAGGGCCCCATAAATCATTAAATATTGTTTGAAATGGTTGAGTACTTGATAAAGTAAGCTGCTGAAAAGGATGGCGATGAGCCTTATTTGATTAACACGAATTACAAACTAGGAATTTTTCTCGCGAGCAAGGTAGCGAGAATTTATTCAAAATATAATTTAAAACTCTTGCGTGTGGATGACCCAATCGACGATGCCAGGTGAAAATGGATGTGTTGGTGGTGGCCAAATGCGCTTTAGGATAAGGTTTGGAAGGTGTGGGTGGCCACTTATAGAGACCATCTTTACTCCGACCGTGCACCAACGGAGTCCGCATTTCCAGGTCCTTCACAGAAAAATGAAAAGGGAAGAATTCAATAGAGGTTAGGTTATCTTGACAAAATTTAGAGACTGAAAGTAAATTGCGTTTAATCTTAGGAGCACAGAGAGTGTCAGAGAGTTTGAAAGCATTGTTTGATGCATGTAATTGAGTTAAACCAGTGTGAGTAATTAGTATTTTGTTACCATCACCCATAGAGACCCCTTCATGCCATTGTATTCCTGCAAGTTGTGAGGTTCAGTAGTTATGTGATGAGTTGCTCCAGAGTCGAGAATCCAAGGATTGGCTATTGTAGGGGTTCCTGAAACATAGTGAGCCTTGGCCTCCAAATGATCGTGAGATTTGGATCTACAAACACTTGCAGCATGATCGTGCTTGTTGCACAATTGGCAACGAACACCATCATAGGAGTTGTTGCTGTTTGGGGATCGCCACTGGTTGGGTGAATTAAAGCGATTGTTGGATCGCCATTGTTGGTTGCTGCCCGTGTTATTATTGGGGCGACGATTGTTGCGATTGTGCGAGGTACCAGTCTTGTTGAATGTAGCAGCAGCAGCAGTAATCGGGCTAGGAGCTTTCTTAGACTCTTCATGTTTAAGGAAAAGCTCATGATCAAGAAGCTTTTCATAGAGTTCTTCATACGTGATAGTGGAGTCATGAGCACGGATTGCAGCTGAGATCTCACGAAATTCTGGACCTAGACCACTCAAGACTTTAACAATAAGTTCAGATTTTGTGACCGGGGCACCAGCAGTAGATAGTTCATCGGAAATAGATCGAATCTGCTGCAAATAATCAGTGACTGGTTGGGAGTCTTTTGTGCTCTATTCTTGTTCTTATATGGTATCAAGAGCCTCAACACACTCTAACGAGTAAGATCCTAACTTTTTTTTCCAAACCCACCCTCCACAAATGGCCATATTGGAGCACATGTTACTTGCTGATCAGAACTGAGTTGACCACTTCTTTAGCTAGTCATTAGGAGTTTGTTGTCTTTTATCTTCTCAATAATATCTCCCTTTTCTAGGAGTTAGCTTAGCAAGTAGTTTAGTCCTCCTCTTTCAAAGGAGTTAGTTTAGGAAGTGGTTATTCCTTCTTGTATATAAAGGCTGCATTGATTCAATAAAAGAAGATAAGTCTTTTGTGCTCTATTCTTGTTCTTATATGGTAGCTAAAGAAGTGGTCAACTCAGTTCTGATCAGCAGGTAACATGTGCTCCAATACTCTTAAGGTCGAGCTTTGCTCCATCAAGGTAATTGCTTTGTTAATTTTTTATTTTTTTTAATTGAGTTGGTGATTGCGATTGTATCATACGGTGGTTCTGTAACTATTGGGTAGGTACTTTTGTAATTTGAGGATGTCAGAATGGTATAAATTGCGAAGGAGCTTTATAATCATATTCAAAATATAGAAAAGGGGATGTGGTTCAATTGGTAGAGCGCTCATTTTGCATGCAAGAGGCGAGGTTCGATCCCCTTCATCTCCACTCTACTTTCATCATGAAAAAAAAAAGGCTTCAGAATATATAACTTGCAGTAGAAATTAATACAAGTTAATCTTGTGAATGGATGCTGGATAACTTCTCCATGTGGTCAGAACTATGGCTCTACTGGTTAAATTTCACTTACATTGTAATTTCATAATGGAGTGTATGTGTTAAAATCTACATGTTATAGACGCACATTCTTGCTTGCAGACGCAATCGCACATACTCATGGAGTAGAAATCAAGATCTTAAAGATGGTCAGGCCTTATTAGATGATTTGTCTAGGATGACGTCTGTCACTGATGCATTCTCATATACTGTTGACGGTTAGGAGATTTATCCTTTCATCTTTGGGCAGATTGTTGATGGTTAAGCGCTTAATCCTTGCTCATTTGGTGTATTCATTCCAATGATGCAATGAGTATGTTTAGGTGTATATGTGGATAGATCGGTACGCTTGCACTAACATGTCTTATCTTTGTCTATCTCAAACATCAGTTGTTTCTTCTGATTAAGGGCAAAGATATAGCTGATCACTTTTGCATATTTGGAGCAGGTAATTGAATAAGCATGGTGTTGAACTCTAGATTGCGTAAAACAACCATACTTAAACGAGCAAATGTTTATATTGTTAGTGTCAACATTAAGAACATGTACTAACTAGCATATCATCGCAGAGAGACGTTTGTTTTTATTTAAGCTTAAAGTGATTTCAGTTTGCTGTGATTTAAGCTTAAAGTTGTTTTGAGACATTTATTCTCCTTAGTTTAACATTTGTAAAGCTACAACATTGGGTTGGCAGAACATTTATAAGTTCCCCAACAATTGGTGCCCACTTGTGCACACCAAAATCTGAGGGCATACTTGTCAACTGAGGCCAAGTTTGAGGGCCTGTTTAGGTATGCCATTATTATACGCTCAAAGCTATACAAAAAGGTATACTTTGTGGAACCACAAGAATGCAACATGAATCAATAGGATTTTGTTTTGACAATGGCACAACACAAGCTATTTGTAGGCCATCAGATTAGTCATTTAGAGTAAAGGAGTTGAGTCTTGCACCTTCACATTTTATAATGAAGTGGTGACAACTAGAGTCATGCCTTCTTCTCTGGCTTTGAACTGATAGCACTTGGAAAGAAAGTGGCTCAGCGTCACTAATTGAGCTGAATATGCAATACCAACTTACAAGACAAGGCAACCGTATAATAAGTGCTTTTGAGCAACTATACAGTTCAACGACATCAAGAGAGTGGAACAACCTTGCACGTTCAACGGAATGCAATGAGTGGAACAACCTTGCATCAAGTAACAAGTCGAAAGATGATGCTGTAAATGAGGGTATAGGTTGGTGCTCGACTGTACTTAATTATGTCCGTCTTTCCACATACATATTGTAGAGAAGAAGCGGATTATGTACCCAAAACAAGGTCGTCCATCAATAGTTTCAGAGATCACGGACAAGATTTCCAAAACGTTAATACGTCTTTGCTCAACCAGGCCGTCCATCAATAGTTTTAGGGATCACGGACAGTACAACTATTTGCTAGAAGGGCACTGCTTATATGTATTTTTTGGCACCTACTAATCAAAAGCCAAGTATTGTATTGAAACGGGCAATTTGTAGAATTGGCCTTCTTTTGGGTGGTCTTTAAATTTGTCCCTCAAATTGCTGGTCTTTTAGTTTTGTCCTTCTTCTAAAACTCATGGGTTCTGGGTTCGAACTCTCGCTCAGTCAAAAATTTAAAAAAAAAATCGCAAGGTAGAGTTTGAATTTCGCTCTGCCACCTCCGGCAGACTTTTAGTTATGCTTAACTAAAAGTCTGCCAGACTTTACCTTGAGGCATATATATATATATATATATATATATATATATATATATATATATATATATATATATATTTATATTTTTTTTTACTTTTCAAGGCAAACTTTTAGTTATGCCTTAAAGAAAAGTTCTGCCTTATGGGGCAGACTTTTAGTTATGCCTTTAACTAAAAGTGTGCCCCATAAGACATAACTAAAAGTATGCTCCCTAAGGCGGAATTTTTCCTTAAGGCATAATTAAACGTTTGCCTTATAAGGCAATGTCTATGCCTTAAGGAAAAGTTCTGTCTTATAGGGCATACTTTTGGTTATGCCTTTTAAAAGTCTGTCCCATAAGGCATAATTAAACTATGCCTTAAGGAAAAGTTCTGCCTTATGGGGCAGACTTTTAGTTATGCCGGATCCGGCATAACTTTAGTTTTTCCTTAAGGAGTGTATGCCCGCGTCTCAGCCTTGTCTTGCGATTTTTTTTTTTTTATGCCTGAGCGGGGGTTCGAACTCAGAACCTCAGGTATTTGCCCACCTTTTTAAGCGAAGGGAACTTAAAGACCACAAATATGAGGAGCAAAATTTAAAGACCACCCCAAAAGAAGGGCAATCCGCGCAAAAAAAATAAATTGAAGATAAATCATATCGGGCAAAATTTGGTACTCAAAATGGTTCTGACATATTCCACCAAGAATTGGACCCTCTAATCAGGGGGCCCTTCGTCGGATTTTTTTTAATACATGCATGATGCATATAAATAATATGAAGAAAAATAAAACAATATAAATGGAATGAAATGACGCTGCTCGACAACAAAGACTATTTAGTTTAGCGGTAAAGGGAGCCTAAGGTGTTTGAGAGATCGGGAATTCAATACTCTGCTGTAAGTACAACGCTTTTTTTTATATTCTTGTCGTTTGTAATGAGAAACGAAACCAGTTTTTAGCTCCTATTTGCCTTGTATGATTTGTCTCACTATTTTTTCTTCTTCCTAATTAAATTTCTTGAAGAATTCATTGTTTTTAGTTTGTTTGTTGAAATCTATGAAATTATTTAGAATTTATCCAAATTATTTTTTTAACTAATTCTAGGAAGAGATATTCTTCTAAAGTATCTTCCAAACTTTTAAAATCAAACTTAATATCTCAAAATTCATCTAGCTTGGAAGAAAGGGTGAATTATAAGTTGGAAAAAACATTGATAACGTGAGAGAATTGATTTAAATTCTTTAAAAGTTTATCCTATAAAAGATTAGCATTCGAAAATATTATCTAAATAAGAAAAATATGACTTAAAACGTACATTTTAACCTTGAATCACAAATTTTCTCTAAAAAAATAAAAAAAATTATGGTCAATTGCGTCGTTTTAATCTTCGATGGTTTAATTTGTTGAGATAGATTTGACGATAGTGCTACAAAAGATGCAATCTTTTAATGTGGTGTCATTGTACGTAGCGATTTATTCATTTGTTTACTTCTTTAAATGCAACCTCTCTTATGAAAAATGCTGCCTACGCCACTACTTTCAATAATCACCAATATGTTAATTAGTGGAGACACTAACAGCCTTAAGCTGCAGAAGATCATCACTGATACTGCTCATATTATTAACAATGCAAATGTTCAGGTTTCTCATTGACTTTGAGAGCTAACAGGGCTGGTGATTTTCTAGTAAAGCCGACATCTTCCAGTTGAATCAACACTTTTACCATTCTATGTCTCAATTACCAGGAGAGGTGAAGGGTTGGTTCAACTAGATAGATGAAAAGTGCCTAATATAAGAAGATATGACAAATATAATTTTTTTTTAATTAGTTGGTTATTTGACACTCTGTAGATGAAAAGGTTCGTGTTAGGGGTGGACATAAACACCGAAAACCAAAAAACCGGACCGAACCGAATTAGTTCGGTTTTTCGATTTTTCGATTCGGTTTTGATTTTTTTTAAATAAAAACTTCGGTGTTCGGTTCGGTATTCGGTTCCGGTTCACCGGTTCTTCGGTATTCGGTTAAACCGAAAATACCGAAAATTTAGTGCCCAAGTTCGATTCCCAGAAATTTGAGGCTCAAATATGATCTTGATGGCAAAAGAGAGAATCTCAAATGCCAACCATCCACTGATTTGCCAGGCCAAGATACAGGTCAAATTGTCCAATGTCCATATTCAGCTAGTCCAAAAAGTGAAACATCATCATTGCTGCCTCTTCTGTACAATTGCACAAGAGCAGAAAAAACAAACTCACCTGCTAACCATGTCGCTCCACACAGAAAGGAGGCTGAGATTTGCCTACCCATGGCTGCAAAAAGCAGACGCCATTGTGCTGCTTATCACTATGGGATAATGAAGTATGTGCATGTTCAGTTCTCCTCTAGCTTTCTTGTGCATGAAGTAGTCATTTTACAAGTAAAAAACCGAATTAGAAAAATCGAAACCGAACCGAACTTCAAAAAATCGAACCGAATCGAATTAATTCGGTGCGGTGTTCGGTGTCCACTTTCAAAAAACCGAAACCGAAAAAATCGAATCGAAATTTGAAAAATCGAACCGAAGAACCGAACGCCCACCCCTAATTCATGTAATTGATATCCCTTTCGCACTTTTGAAGGTTGACTTGTTCAATCTTATTATTGTTTTTGAAATATAATCATAAAAAAGAATGAAAAAGTAAGCATACAGAATGAAAAAGTAAGCATACCCCCTCTTTCCATGTTATTTTATTCTTTTATGGAATAGACATTGTTGGGGTTATGTCAAACCCCACCAACTCATCCCCACCCCACCAAGGGCACTGTCATATGGTGATGGTTTAATTAGAAAATAATTTATTTAGATATTCAAATTATGGTATGTGTGAATACTTGAACATATGATAAAATATTTTTATTATTAGACATTTTGCCTCAATTTTTGAAACAAATTTGCGTGTTTTCTCAAATGTCCATTTGGCAGTCCCTAAAATATGCTACCTTCTTTCATTATATACGTCAAAATCAATTAGAATATGACGTTTTACGGACGCGCATAATCTTTAAAACATGTCATAGTTCGAGTATTTAAATAAAATTTACGGCTATTAATGTATTCGTCTCTCTCTTTCGTCTCATTTGGTAGAATCGATTTACTTCTTTCTAAAAGTTATCCTTAAATACGATGCAAATAGCAATTATGCTTATGAAATCGAAGCTGATATAATCCAAAAGATGGGAAAAAGTTGATTTAATAAATCAATTCACCGGTCATTTCCTAATGAGTATATATTACTAATAACAAGAAAAGACCATTATTAAGAGAAAATAATATAAAAAAGGATCAGACCGTGGGAGTTGTTTTTTGATATAGTTCTATGAGTCCGGAATCTAAATTTTTTTTACTAATAAAAAATACCCCAAGAAAAAAACTTGATACCAAACTAGCCTTAACGAAACAATAGAAGTTAAATTTCGACCATCGAGCTTTCTTCCCCACCACTGGTCCTCCACCCCCATTTTTTAATGTTGAAAACGCCATTGAAGGATAAAATCCGTGGGCCCGCATTCTAAATATGGACATTTCGCTTCAAATTTCATCCTTAAAGTCATGATTCTCGGTATATTCAAGTTAAGGAACAAGATTCGAAGGTTAGATTCGGAAAAAAGCGACGTAAAGCTCGATTCAAAACCCTACAAGAAGCTTCGATCAAGGTACTTTACTATGAACTTTTTAATTATTTTGTTAAATACATTATAATTCTAAGCATGATCAATGTTTCATCGTCACGAATTTTAAAAAAAAAACTTTTTTTTGCTATGTTAATTTTTTAAAATTAATTGTTAATTTTTAATTGATTGTTTAATTAGAAAAATATAGTAATCTCCTATTATTTGTTAATTATGTCATTGTTAATTTATTTATTTGTGAAATTAATTATCCTATGTTAATTGTTAATGTGCTAATTGGTTATCTAATTTTATGTGTTAACTGTTTAATTAATCATTAATTAGTTAGTTAATATAATTTCCCGTTAAATGAATTAGTTCGTTACTACTTTAATTATAGGAGAATAATTAGTTAACAATTGTTAATTAGTAATTAATTAGTTAATATAATTTTCCGATAAAGGATTAGTTAGTTAACATAATTTCCCGTTAAATAAATTAGCTATTTAATATAAAGTTTTAGTTAAGTAATTTATAATTAGATATAATTATTCACAAAAATATAATACAGCATAATTCTCATAATCCACAAATTTTGAATAAAGAAGGACAAACTAAATCCTGAATAATGAATAACTAATTAAATCCTGAATAACGAATAACTAACTAAATCCTGAACAACGAACAATAAACTAAATCCTGAATAACGAACGTTAAACTAAATCCTGAATAACGAACGTTAAACTAAAGCCTGAATAACGAACGATAAACTAAATTCTTAGTTTTGGATTGAAAATCATTAATAAAAAAATTCTATAAATGATTAGTTAGTTAATATAATTTTCCGATAATGGATTAGTTAGTTAATATAACTTTCTGATAATGGATTAGTTAGTTAACATAATTTCCCGTTAAATAAATTAGCTATTTAATATAATTTTTTAGCTAAGTAAATTATAATTAGATATAATTATTCACAAAAATATAATACAACATAATTCTCATAATCCACAAATTTTGAATAAAGAAGGACAAACTAAATCCTGAATAATGAATAACTAACTAAATCCTAAATAACGAACAATAAACTAAATCCTGAATAACAAACGATAAACTAATTCCTTAGTTTTGGATTGAACATCATTAATAAAATTTCCCTATAAATGATTAGTTAGTTAATATAAATTTTTGATAAAGGATTAGTTAGTTAACATAATTTTCCATTAATTTCAAGAATAATGAATAATTTAGTCTGTACAGATACGACACCTCCATGGATCTCAATGTTCACCTGGGGCCCGAGAATAAATCAATACTTTCTCTACAAGATAATCATCGGTCTGAGCTAATATGGACTAGGGTATACAGATGGGGCCGTTGCTACATCCCGTAGGCTGGCTATGGTGTGGAGTCTTTTAAGCGAGCGCCCCCCACCTTCCCGCGTCTTAGAGATATTGTATCAGGTCGGTATTTATCGTTGCGTCTCCTTTGGTGGGGTACAACATGATTGGGCGCTTGTGACGGCCATGGTTAAGTGGTCGAGGCCGGAGACACACAACTTTTATCTTTGCACTGGTGAGGCCACAATCACGCTTCAGAATGTTGAGGTCATGTTTGGATTGCGGGTAGATGGCGACTCATTACATAGTCGGGCTGAGCCTCCCCCTGGTAGTACATAGACGACGGAGTTGACTGGGCTCACCGATTTCGTGCCTGTGGGCCCACCACTATCTCAGGACAAAGTCGAGTGAGGATTAGTGCCCTCTGTGCTTATATACGTTGCTTGGATCTTGTTCACGATAGCACTGAGCAGGTGGTTGTTGATCGTCATGCCAGTTTGTAATTGCTCATTATATTCGGGGGCATCCTGTTCCTAAACGCATCGGGTGCCTATTACAGCTTACGGTATTTGATCTTCTTGGAGCATCTGGATCGCTTGGGAGACTACAGCTGGGGCAGTGCTCTTTTTTGATACGCCTGGACATCGTTGAGGACCACGTGCCCGACCGCGTCTTACGACAGTTTAGGCATCGACAGAATATACCCCGCCGCGTTCATTATGAGTTCCGCCACTACGTGCAAGACGATTGATCGACCATTGATGACGCATTTCTAACTTTCATGAGTGTTTAGCTCTACCATTAGGAGCACAGGTTGCAGAGTTTTGCGGAGGTCGGTCATGCGACTCCCGTCAAGGATTACATGCATTGGTACCTAAAGATCACACGCGGCTTGATTAGCAACCCCGCTTTACGTCCCCCGAGGGATATAGGATACGCAACATTCGCGGGGCAGTATGAGGCGTTGGTAAGTTTATCGCACTTGGATTGATTTAATAGTATTAATTATTACATTAAAAAATTAACTAACAAATGCAGCTGGTGACCGTACAACGACTGTGCATATTGGGGATAAACCATATATCTAACCCCGAGCAGGCGGGGCTTGCTGGGGAGGTTGTACGGATATCCGAGGATGGTATCCGGCTGGCAGAAGATATTAGGCATACGCATGATCCTGTTCAAGAGGGTCAGTATCAGGCGACGCGAGGAGGCGGACAAAGAGTACAGCCAGGCAGAGGAGGTGGCGATAGAGGACATAGTGGCAGACAAGGTGTTGATAGAGGATGTGGTGGCAGAAGGGGTTCGAGCCCAGCTGCAGCTCAGCTTGCCCGTCTACTTCATCCTGACCGTCGACACCAGTGTTTACGCTGGCGTGTCTATTTGCAGATATACCCGAGTCTTCATCTCTGCGGAGCCAGAATAGGTACCTTGGGATACGTGATGACATTAATTGGGCTGGTCTTAACGCATCATTACGTGAGGAGCGGCCAGTGAGAAATGTAGACGGTCCCAGGTTTCTTGATTTCTCGGAGTTTATGTTTGCACTTTCCAAACACTTATGGAGGTAGGATGCTAAAAGATAAGTCAATGAAGAACAAAAGGGTAAAGCTTGTAACATGGTTGCCAAAGAAAAGGTTAAAGGCTCTAAAGGGGTTGACTAGGGAAAATATGCAAGGGTGGGAAATTAAGGGCACAAAAACAATCCAAAAAAGGCCTAATGTCATTTTCCAAACTAAGTTAATCTAGGATTTCGCCTTAAAACACATTCCGGGCAAGTTATATACCACAAGATATGCAAAAGTACTCACAAATAAACCTCACCACATGGCACATGAAAACCCAAGTAGAATATGTATCCAAAACCCAATTGAAACAAATGAACTCAAAAAGTTACTTCTAGTCTACAGAGACTATTTAGTGAACAAAAGAGCCAAAAATTGAGTCTAAAAGTCACAACAAGAATCCTTACTTCAATCATTTTTCTTTTTCAAAATTCAACAATTCATATGCTAATGTTTAAATATGTTGGTACCAAGCAAGCCAAAAATTGACCAAAGTGCAAAAAGCACATCCCAGCACCATTCCTACAACTAAACTAAAGAAGCTAGTCAAAAAAAAAAAAAATCATACTAATTTAAATGTCATTAAAAAAATACCAAAATAAAATCAATCTACCAAATTATCATCCGACAATATCACACTCATCCCAACATATCTATCAAAATAAAGCCTCCCCCAACTTAAAAATATTTGCATTGTCCTCAATGAACTATATAATTAAAGCAAAGTAGAGGGTCTCCCTGAGAAATATGGTGTCTGAGATACTCCCTTGTTTCTGCTTCCCATGAATTGTTTCAAGTGCATGGAGGCCATTTAATATCAATAGTACCTCAACATCTTCTCCAGTTTGCACCAGATTCCAATTAAAACTCAAAGTCTCCATACAGTTGGACCATGCTGCATCATCACTTTTAATTCAAGAAGACCAGATGTTAACTCTTCTCTCCGCAAAATGCAGATCAACCACATAAAATCCATGACCTATATTATTAAAGTGGTTCCAAAAAAAAAAAAAACTCCAGTACGTGCAGCTTGTATACATGAAGGCCAAATAGTCTCCTTTAGTGTAAAAACTCAGAATATCACCATCCATTTTTAAACATGTAAACTATGCCATTTTCTTATCTCAAACATCAACAATGTGGTAAGAAATTATACCCATCCAACATGATCATTGATTTAAACAGAATGATAACCTCATCACTTCCGTGGAGAAACCAGCATGATTCATTTCATTCAGTTAGTTTCAAACTCATAGAGCTACTACGGAACAAGCCACGATGAAAAATCGCAAGCCTAGCTACACTTTGAGCCCGTTTGGATCTTATAAGATGTTTTCAGCTTTTTTGAGTGTTTGACTGGCCAGCTTAAAGTCATTTTGTGTTTAAAATAAACTCAAAAAAATAATTGACCCCATTTGATTTAGCTTATCTAAAGCAGTTTATAAGCTAAAAGCAGCTTATAAGCCAAAAAAAAAAAATAAGTTAGACTATTCCTAACTTATCTAACTTATTTTTTTTAGCTTATAAACTGCAAACAGCTTATAGGCATAAGCCCATCCAAACAGGCTCTTTGTTGGCCAACAGGGTGCCATTTTCAATTGTTGCATTGTACAACTCATACAATTTGCACAAAACACTTCAAAATACTCCACATTTACTCCGACATGTCTCTTAATATCGCTCGGTTGCTCAGACTTTCCCTCTCAGACAATTCATCGAACAGGTTAAGTGCATAAATTTAGGCAAATCATTTGTCACAGCTAGGAGCTTGAATTACCCTCCCAAGAATATGGGAATTATAGTTCAAAGAGTCGCTCTTACATCTCAATCAGCCAACAACAAGAATCGCACAATTTCAGCACCAAACTCCTCATAAAACAACCCATAGAAAAAGAGAAAAAAAATCTGCAAGCAGAGAGAAAGTGAGGAAGAGAGGGGATTGCGCTGGTACATGGTCTGCAGCGTTTCTAGAAGCACTTCACGGTTGGAGAAGGTCAGGGTTGGGATTGCGGTGCGTGCTACTGTGTGTTGTGTAGAAGCAGTGCACGTTTCTTGTGGTTCTTTTTTTTTGTTACAGAGGCAAGTCTAGTTACTTGAGCCCAACTTAAGAATAACCATCCGAAGCAGTTTTTTTTTTGGCCTTTTTGCACTTCTAGCCACTCCAACACCTTAACTCATGTCCAATTCAATTTCAAAAACCATGAATCTTGGTAGATTAATTAAAAATAACAAAATAAACTTATATAAAAATTAAAATCACAAAATTGAACTAAAAATTAAAGAAATATGGGTTGCCTCCCATAAAGCGCCACATTTAACATCGTGGCATGACATGAGTTAATTTTACCACTTTTTCCTCCAGTCCCAACTTTGAATCAAGATTACGCTGAAGCTCATGGGGCGGTGGTAGAAAAGCAAAGAGGTCAACTCTCAGGTGTCGCATTTTGCACTTCTTGGCTTTCAATGAGGAATGTCATTTTGCCTTCTTGGGTTCTCAAACTTCGAAATATGTGGCTTTAGTCTTTCCTCTCCGCCCTCCATCACGAATTCAGGTGTTTCAATTCCCATATCACCACACAAATCCAATATTGAAAAATGATTAGTATGAGACATCAAGCTTCCAACTTTTGATTTTTCCCAAGTCTTGACATCCTCTCTTTCCCCCGAACTAGAGTCAATATCAACCATATTTTCCGTGACACCAGTCAACTCTAATTTCTTTACTTTTTCTTCAGCATATCTATGTAGCATGAAATTGGTTGGCAGATTTTCAATTCTTGATTCCTCATTTTCAAGATTGACCACCAACATGGGCATTATCTTCTCATATTGAGCAGTTGAGAATTCTTCTTAATTTTGTGCAAATGCCCATGAAGGATTTTTGTGTTCAAGTGCCAAACCATCTTGGAGACTAGTTTCCAAGTACTCCTCCAAGGCTTTTTGACTTTTGTTTCCTCCTTCAAGTAGGCATTCCATCATGAGCTTGAGCTCTCCATTTTGACTATGCTCGAATTCTCTCACTTCCATATCCCTATCATTATCACAATAAAAGAATCGTCATAGTGGGGGCTCGGGGAGGGGAAGGACATATAAGCACAATTAGCCCAATGACTATTTTGATCGCCACACCTATCACATATGCTCCACTCATGGGTTTGAGATTGTGCGCACAATCCTCCTCCGGAAGACTTTAAACAAATTTGCCAAGAGTGGGGTCCTCCACAATAAGGACATGGGTCATCAAAGTATGAACAACTACCATCCGATCCATTTTCATGAAATGATGCCATTTTTCAAATAAAAATAAAATAAAACAAAGAACACAAACAAAGACAAAGAAAACACCTACACAAATATTCACAAGTTTGGATCACAGCAAGTACGCTTAAATCTCAAACTAACTCAAATACACCAAATTGTTCCCCAGCAACGACGCCAAAATTGATAATGTCAAAATCCACTCCTTAAAGAGAAAGTGTACACTGTCGTCACAATATAATTTACCCAACTATGAGTTGGGGTCGAATCCACAGGGAAAACTGATCCTATATATTCCACGCGGGTAAAATGATCAATGGCCACAAGCATGGATACAAGGGACTCTCAAGTAATATATTTTACGATTTTACAACTAAGAGAAAGTCTATGTTAATAGATAATGATTTCTAAAATCTCATTAAAAGTCTTCCAACCTAATCACTGAATTTCACTTCACTCTAAGCTTTTCCAAGCCATAGAGTGTGATATTAAGCACAACCAATTGAATCTCAAGTTAACTTTACTATTCCTAGCTCAAGTTATTAGATGAGGTTTAAAGCCTCAAATCCTTGTTAATTAATCTTTCTCAACCTCAATTTTCCTCTTTCGAGCTTAAATCGAAGTAAATGGGCGAGTCCTGGGGTTAACTAATCCCTTAAGAAACATTAAAGAACAAGATTAATTGAAGAAACAAAGAGCCACTTCAATAGAAATAAAAATCATTTAATACATAAGCAAAACAAGAGATTAATCCAACACTTGATAATGAATATTCTCATAAACAAAATTCTAGTGAAAGAATAAAATACTACACACTTAAAAATTCAATACAAAGCAAGGAATTAAAGAAATGAAGTAAAGGTTCAAGAAATTGCTCAACCAAATCTTCAACACCCAAATGTAGTGTAACAACCCTAGCTCCAAAAAGTCTTGTAGAAATGGCCAAAGATGTGGGAAATTTCCCCTAAATCTTCCTCTTATAATTCCCCCATTTTCCAAAGTCAAAATATGACAAAATAAGCCTTTAACTTTTAGTTTTGCAACTCTGATCCGTTTTTGCATTTTTAGCCACTTTTTTCGTTTTCATCAATTTGGCCTCTTTTGACTTGTTTTCTCTCCCGATCACTTCTAAATCACATAAACATGTAAAATAGAAGTAAAAGACATTAAATGAACTACTTTATCAATCAAACATAGCAAGAATCTAAGATTAAAGAAGAGATTTTTACCAACTTATCACGTACCAGTAGTACGAGATCCCAAGAAAAAGTACGTTATACTCAAGGGTGCAAGGGGGAAGGGAAAAGCGGATGATCATGGCTTAGAGCACCCTGTTATTAAGAGGAGAAAGGGGTATGGGGATGATGGCGAAGGCGGAGAGGATGGTATTAGCCTTAGGCCTCAGGATAGTCTCAAGCATATCACATGTGGGACCTATTCATGATAGTGTATATGCAATTAAGTTCTGCAATTTAAGTAAGTATTATATATATTTTTTGAGTATCTATTCATATTTATTAATATTATCTTAGTCGTTATTATCATTTATAACTAACTTATGTGACATCCTAAATTAATCATAAAAAAAAATCGTGACATATTCGAAATAAAGTTACGCATGAATTTAAAAATAACACGCTTATATTAAACCCTAAAAATTTTAAAACTTAACGCTAATGATAACAACTTTTCAAACAAAAACTTACTTTGAGCACTTTTCAACCACTAAAACAACGACCCGAACTTTTGCGTTTCCTTGATGTATTGAGCCTACATTATTAATCGCACAAAAAAAAAATAGGGTTCTATATAAAATATTGACGTTCCAGAGTCTCGAAGCATGATTAATCTATGACCAAAGTACGGAAAAAGTGTGAAAATTTAAACAAAAGAGAGTAATTAACCCCAAAAGAGAATTATCAAGGCCAAATAACGCATCAATTTGCTGCGTTAAATGACGTCATTAACGCAGTAAATTCCGGAGTTAATCCTGTTGTTACGTTTAACTCCTTTAATGCATAATGCAAGAATTTCCTACTTTAAAGATGCTATGGTAACCTTTTTTTGTTGTTGGGATATTTTGGTTTAACTTCTCTTTTGTTGAGTCATTTGGGTTCCGGACGCATAGTTCTATTAATGTCGATATATGAGAAAAAAAGATAGTAGGAAAGAGAAAAAAGAAAACAACTAAAACACAAACAACCGAATAACACGAGTAGGGCTGCGTATCGAGTGGTTTTGTTCTGGTTTGAAAGTTATCGGTTAAATTTATCGGTTATCGGTTTGTAGACATGTTAAACCGTTAGGGTATTGGTTACTGGGTTATCGGTTAATCAGTTATTGATCGTTATTAGTTCAGTTATCGGTTTAACCGTTAAAGATTTCACAAGAAATTTTTTCAAGAAGAAAGAACCCATAAAAATAATGGCTTGACCTACAGCTACATAATAAAAAAACAAGAACAATAGCACAAAACTTAATTACAGACAATTAACCAACCAAACTAAACTTCCAATTCAGTCAAATACCTCTACTAATTCTTACTCTTACCATCTTTGATGGCATTATCTACAACAATTACTTTGAACTTTTTGTACTCATCAAATTCCTTACTAATACTTTTCATTACTGCAACACTTTGTACAACAACATAACAGGCTAACAACATTACTTGCATTAGCTACTGGCTTGACCATATAAAATGTACCTCATGAAATTGCAACAACTTTCTCACTAAAAGCTTCACACATGAATTGATATAAAGATCAGGCCACTTGAGAGTTGAGACTAGAGAGAAAAGGGTAAAACTGAAAGCGACGTTTATGAAATGGAAGTCAAGTAACCCTAGTCCAACTGTCCAAGTGACTTTATATACGAAAGGGTAAAATTGTAATTAAATAATTAGTTATCGGGTTATCGGGTAACCCGATAACAAAAATGGCCAAACCATCACCTGATCCAATAAGCCAATAACCACAGGGCACCACCCGTTACTCGAATCATTAATCCATTAACCCAATAACCCATTAACCGATTTGAGTTATTGGTTTAACAGTTAATATGCACAGCCCTAAACACGAGAGAAAGTTTTCTATTAATGTCGATATATGAGAAAAAAAGACAGTAAGAAAGAGAAAAAAGAAAACAACTAAAACACAAACCACCGAATAAGACGAGAGAAAGACAAACTCAACCACTATAAATCCACCAATTACACTGGAAAAAGAACAATAAGAAGACACCAAAAAACTTTTATGTATAGACAAAATTCAAAAAATTTGAATGGACTAAATGGGAAAAAACGTACCAATGCAATGGTTCCATCCAAATTAAACATACCAAAAGTATTGACCATTTTCAATATTTACAATAAATCATCAAAATATAAACTCTCTGGAATCTCGAACTTCATAAAATTACTACAATAGCTATCTCTCTCATCTTCTACACTACTTGACAAAGGTGTTGATGACAAAATTGAATCGAAGCTGAAATTCTGTTCGCATGCGTTTTCTTTTAAATTTTGGCCATAGGTTTGCAATGGTAGCATCACTTTTTCAGGTAACTTTTGGTCACTCACCAAATATGGTCCCACGTTTGATTGTGTGCATGTTGGTATTTCTTGAGTCTGATTATTATTAGGTTGGAAAATAGTTGGGGTATGATTTTCTAATGGGGCATTTGAAAATTGATTTTCTTGAAACTTTTGTAGCAACTCTTCTTGCCCTTCATGGTTTTGAATTTGTGTGTTCAAAAATTGGGTTTCTTGAAGTTTTTGTAATAATATTTCTGGATTAGTTTCAGTGTGAGATGCAAAAACATTAGAGGCTAAAGTGGCAAGTCTCATGACTTGAGGGTTTACAAGTGCTTGTAGTCCAAGTAAACTTGAAAGGTTGAGTTGTGTGGAGTTAAGGAGTGATGATAAGTCTAATATATCAAGACGAGGGCTGTGAGTAACTGGATCAAGTCCCATCTTTAAAAGTCTTTTTCTTATATGAGTATTCCAATAATTTTTTATTTCATTGTCCGTTCTTCCCGGCAAACGAGCCGCTATGGCAGACCACCTGAAAAAACAATAACAAAGGATAAGTTTTAAGGTAAATTTTAAGTAAATTACTCAGTCTTTTTTAGTTTAAATGACGGTGTTTGACTAGCATAAAGTTTAAGAAAGAATATTTTTTGGCACATACCAAAATTATCCTTAGAACTTGTGATCTTAAATATGTCACAATATTTTCATGGAAATAAGAACATGTCGTCATTAGTAAAATTAAAAGGTTTTAAATATATAAAAGCGTCATATTTTAGAAAGAGACTAAAGAGATTAAAGGGTGTCATAGAAAATGAAATCCAACGAGAGAAGAATTAAGATATCTTACTTGTTGCCAAGAATACTGTGAAGTTGGATAATAGTTTCTTCTTCCTCAAATGAGAATCTTCCTCTCTTAATATCTGGTCTCAAATAATTTGTCCAACGAAGACGACAACTCTTTCCACACCTTTCAAGTCCTGCATATAATTTTTCAGTTAATAAAAGATTAGAATAAATCACTTGTTATCAGATGAAAAAAAAAATAGGACATGCAATTCATATACCAGCATTTTTGGGGAGGCTACGCCAGTTTCCAGGACCATGAACTTGAATATATTCTATGAGCTTAACATCTTCCTCTTGGGTCCATGGACCTTTCTTGAGTCCATTTTTATCATTACTAGTTGGTGATCTTCCCATTTCTTGTGATTTTTTCCACTTGTAAATATTTAAAGATTACTTATACGGGTGTAAGTGTTTGAAGGAAACAAATAGAGTTTTTATAGATGAGCTATGTAAACAAAAGTGCACTTTTAGGTTCCTATGGGATGAAATTAAGAATCTTATTTATAGATTTGAAGGAGGTGGAAGTCAATGGTATTTGGTGCCGGCCTTATTCTATGAATCTACGTCAATGCTTCCTTCATTTTGCTGTGTGCCTAGGGTGAAATGTTTAAAAAGTTACCTGAAAATAACACGTATGTTGTGTTTGTGTATAATCGAACAAAAAAAAAAGACGAGTTTTTCCTTTAGAAGCTTTTGGATTTATCTGAGAGAAGCAAATTAAAATGTGAAATGTTAGAGGTCATGGACAAGTGGCAGCTAACTAATGGTTTTGACCTTTGCATTAAAGTCTTCCAAATTCAAATAGAGGCTGATTAGTAGGTATGGTTGTTAGACTTCCCCTACCAATTATAACAATGCATGGTACTCATGGGGTTTTTCAATAAGGATACAGTAAGCTTGGTTATAAGTTGTTTGGTCAAATATTTAAAATCTTCTTATTTGAAAAGTATCTTTGAAAAATAATCATTTGTGTTTGATTCATCTATTTGAAAAATATATTTTTGTTATTATTAAAACAGTAATTTATGAACGACTAAAATTCAGCTTCTGAAAAATAACATTTTCTACTTACTAAAAAGATTTTTTTTTCTTGCAAGGTTGGCCAAATAGAAAGCACAACAATAAAATAATGCCCGTGTGCCTCAAAGATAGTATAGAAAGATATCGTCTTCACAGGGATTGGACTAATTGTGCCTTTCCAACAGAACAGACAAATTTATGACTTTTGGAGGCTCGAAATGTATGGGGAAGGTTAAAGTATACGTGACGTTGCAATATGAATAATTGAAAAAGTGTCATTTGACCCAACTAGCGAATCTGTTTACTGAGTCAGCTTAGCACGCTAGGAGTGATAGCTTCAGGTAGAAGGCAAAGTGTGAAAAGAGGTTGGTCGTAATAAATATTCTTGGCTAAAGTGAAAATATAAAGATTTGATATGTTTTTTGTAAAGAACTAAAACAAAACGTAATTGTGCTCTTATAGTTAAACTCATAATCACAGAGTTTACGAAGGGAAAAAGAAAAGATAGAAAACTTGATTTGAGATAATTACTAAAGAACTTGCTCTTGTTGATTAATGTACTTATTATTGATCACTTATCTCGAATATAATCGTCTATCCCAAGAATCAATTAAACTAGTATTCTCTCGAATAACTAAGCAATAACACACACACACACAAAAACAAAAAACAAAAACAAAAAAAACAAACAAAACAAAAACTTTTGACTTCTCAAAGTCAAACAGCCAATTAGTATCCTTACTAATCAAGAATTAACACGTGCCAATGATTCAATGGTGTCAAAAGTGTGTTCATTAAAAGACGTTTCACAAGGTGATACGTATTACGTACATAGATTTAATTTGTAATTATCTCATAAGTCATTTGTTGTGTAAATATTTATACAATATCACAGCTAGCTTAAGCTCCTCTATTAATTACGTTGACTATCATCAGCATATCACCTATACACAGAGGCGGACCCAGGATTTTGAGTTCGGGGGTGCTGGATCCAGGAATTTTGAGTTCGGGGGTGCTCTATTAACTATTTATATCTGTTTTCTTTATATTTTCTATATAGTTATACACTCCGTAACTGAATTTAATGGGTGCCGGAGCACCCAAAAATTCTACATAGATCCGCCCCTGTACAACATCTAGTTTTTCATCTCCGTGTCACTTTTTAGAAGCTGCCAAATTTCAACCAAATCTTGGAGACAGATATTTGATCAAGTGAATTGAAATATACAGTAGTCATTTTACAGTCTTTGCCTTGTATACTTTACAGGAAGCCACTCTAACTCTGAGATTAGAATAATTAAAAGGGGAAACAAGTGCGTAACTGTGAGAAGAAATTTAATTATTCCTCATGACTTGCAGCCACTTTTCTAATGTAAATAAATATTTTAATCTAATTTCTTTCAATTAAACAACACGTACGTATTTATGTGGATGTGTGAGACACAATTTCTATATGGGAGAGGTTGTGCGGTCAGCCAATACAGGACCATACACGTACCCAGGGGCCGATCCACCCTATAGCTTGGAGTGGCATGGCACCCCCTCGATTAATAAATTTTTTATATACTTATGTTTTAATTTGTTTAAATTAGGTTAAATATTTGATCCTGTCACCTCAGTCATAAATTAGACAAAGGTGTCACGGCTGGTAGACAAGCTTGAATCTATCTTGAACATTTTTCGACTCTCGTTTTTCTTTGCGCTTTTTACTTCCTTTGTACCAGTAATTCCCTTTTTGGCCCTCCCAATTTTCTATTTATCTTTTTATTGTTTATATTGCCTTTCCTCTTTTCTATTATTTTATCAGTGAACTCTAGCGAGAACACACAAATAGAAACTTCAAAATCCCTTAAATTAAGCATCTCTTAATCTCAAATCTGTGAGTATTTAAATAAAAAAACTTGGGTCTCATTGAGATCAAAATCCATTTTTTTTTATAATTTCTTTTGTTTATTACTCCCTCCGTCCATGTTTACTTGTCTATATTTGACTTGGGACACTCTTAATAAGCAACAAATAAAATGAGAAATGAATTGGAGTACTTAATAATAAGGGTAAAATAAGTATAAAATGGTAAATTATATCTTGGTTTTTCAAACTATATAACTTACAAGTAAAAGTGGACATATATTTTTAGTATAATGGACAAATAAAAATGGACGGAGAGAGTGTATTATTAAAATTTATGCTATTCTATAATTGTTAAATTCAATTTAAATCACTTACTACTTAAATTGTGATGAAAATTTAGTAAGTACTGCTTAGAAAAAACATGAAATTTATAATTTATTTTTGAGAACTTGTAGTATTTCTAATTCTACATTTACTTACAGGGAGTATTTACCCATTGAAGAGTTTTTCTATTATTTTTCTTATTTTTATTGGTGTAATTCCCTTATTGAAGATGTTTTGTGCAAATTCATTTTTTAATATACATAAGAGATGCAAGTCCCTTGGTGAAAATGTTGATTTTACTTCTGTTGTTAATGGGTGTTAATGAGTGTGATTCCTTGTTTAAGATGCTAATTATATTCCTTTTTTGATTTTTGATATGTAATTTTCATATTTGTAAATTAAAAAAAAAAACCTATTAAGTTGATTCGAATAAACTAAAAAGAGATGAATCCGACCCATATACACGTTCCTAACAAGATGTACATTGAAGAAAATTGTGACACCGGCCATCTTCAATTCCTAGATCCGCCTCTCCACACCCTAAGGTAAATTTTTTATTTCTAACTTCTAATTTCCATATATTACACATGGCTCAATGTTGTTATTTTTAGTTATCAGGCCATCAATGTGGATATATCTTTCAGACGTTCAACTTTATTTTCAATTTCAAGCATAATTGCAATTTGCATGTACCGTTTATAGTCGTTTTCGAAGTCGTGCATAGCTTTGCTTCTTTACAAATGGTTTGGAAATAAGACTGCATTCACTTTTCACATAGCGTCCGTCCCTTTTGACTTTTACTTTATTGCACCTAGGTCAGCTAAGTTAATTTTATCCATGTATCATAAAAAGTTACTATTAAATCACATAGAGGGTGTTTGGCTAAGCTTATAAGCCGGTTAAACCCGCTTATAAGTACTTTTCGGCTTATTTTTGTGTTTGGTAAAAATAAAAGTGTGTATAAGCTAAAAATAAGACATAAATCATAAGTTGGTCTCCCCAAACTTATTATTTTTGAGTTTATAAGCACTTTTAGTTTGACCAAACCTTTTACTATTCTATCTCTAATATTATTTCGTAATCCCTGAAATACCTTTACTCTAATAAAACCTTAACCCTCTCCATCACATCACTTCCTCACCCCACGTCTTTAAAACCCAACAGCTCTCCTCTACCAACATTAAAAACATACCAGAATTTCATAAATACAAACATTGAAAATCCAGAAAATCAATGAGATAATACCCTTGGATGGCTGCTGGTGATTTGATTGCTCAAGATATTCATAATAGTTGAATGGTTGCTCGTGATTTAATTGCTTAAGATATTCATAATAGTTGAATGGTTTGATTTAAGTAGAAACAAACAGAATTTCATTAATTGCATATGTGTTTCTTCAATTCAAATATTGTGTACTATTTGAGCATGTTATACTAACGAACTTTAGTATAATTATTAACTATTTTTTATACCTTATGATTGTAATTTAGCTTATCATAAAATAATTTATATTCTTAAGAAACAATTTTATCTAATTAATTTTGTATTTAAATAAGACTAGGCATAAATTATTTCGTATTTTAAATAATTTGGTATTTAAAAACTTATAAAATTAACGTTCTTATAAGTGTAAACGATTTTAAGGGTATTTAAGTCATTGTAACAGAAAAAATGTTTATCAACACTTTTTTTGCAAAACATTTCAGCAGCTTATTATCAGTTTCAGTACTTTTATCCAAACGCGTAACTGTTTATTTATCAAATCAGCTTTAGCACTTAAAAATACTTATCAACTACTTTAAATCAGTAAGCCAAACGGGCTCTTAATTTTGCCCAATATAATTAAAAAGTCACTAGTGATCACAACACCTTCTCATGCCTGAGTATAATCAGTGCCTTTAATTGTTTGATACTTATGCAAACTTGAGTAATTTTTAATTACAAAAATAGTTTAACGAGTTTTGTAATACATAAATAAAGTTGAATGACTTTTTTATTACAAAAAATAGTTTAATAGCTTTAGTAATAAAATGAATGATAAGTGATTATTGTTGAAATATGATGTATATTGGAGCACATATTAGTGTATATCGAGTGTAGCGTATATCAATGTATATCACATGTATATCGCGTAGTGTATTGAAGTGAAGAGTAGTTAGTCGAGTTAGTTAGTTTGTTAGATGATCACATGTGGTTGATGGCCAGCTGTATCAGTTACCAACTACAAATACTCCACTCTCTTGTAATGATTAATTCAATTCAATGAAAATTCTCCTCTCTTCTCCTCTAACTGTTTTCCCCTCCAAAATGTCAATTCACCATGGATGAACTTGAAGATCAATTCATGGTTGTAATTCAATAATTTCATATAGTATCAGAGCGGAGATCCTTAGATTGATATATATGAAAATAAAAACTCCATTGGAAACAAAATTGAAAGCTCGAATTAAGCAAAATCATGACAGAAGCAGTAGCAGTCACTGTTGATCATCATCATCCATTATATTTGCAATCATCTGATGTACCAGGACTTGTGTTAATTCCAACTAAACTCACAGGTCCTGAAAGCTACACATTGTGGAGGAGATCAATCAAGTTAGCATTAAGAGGAAAAAGTAAACTAGGATTCATAAATGGCACTTGTATGAAGAGCAAGTATAAGGGAGATCTAGAAGAACTGTAGGAGAAATGTGATGCAATTGTGTTAACGTGGATAGGAAATACAGTTTCGAGTGAATTGATGCCTAATATCATGTATGCTACTAGTGCTAAGCAACTCTGTGAAGAATTTCAAGAGAGATTTCATAGGTTAAATCTTACAAGGATCTATCATCTCTGCTAAGAAATTGTCAATTTGAAGCAAGGTAATGATACAATTACTAGTTACAATACTAAGATGAAGGTTTTATGGGATGAATTAGATGTAATGGTTCCATTAACATCTTGTTGTGCTGTGTCTAAGAAATACACAGATCACCTTAAGTAACAAAGGTTGATACAATTTTTAATGGGATTGAATGAGAGCTATTGTAGCACAAGAAGTAACTTGCTTGCAAAAGGCTCTAGTGTTACAGTAAATGAAGCATATGCAGTTACTGCACAAGAGGAGAGTCATAGGTCTATAGGAGTAGTTGATGTGCATAGAGAAACACTGACTAAGCTAGCAGAAAATACACAAGGATATAGATACAAAAAACCAGTTCAAGACCAACTGGTGGAGAGTGTGGTTACAAGGGTCATAGAACTAAAGATTATTACAGGCTAGTTGGATACCCTGCTGACTTCAAAAGAAAAAGAAGAATGGACAAAGTTCTTCTCAGATGAAGCCTTTTGCCAACTCAACTATAGCTGGAGATATTAGAGAATCAAGTAGACCACATCACAAAGGTGGAGGCCTGTTTACACCACAACAATACCAGGAAGTGTTGAACAAACTGGATGAGTCTGCTTCTAAAAACTATGTTGCTAATATGACAGGGATATCCTCTCTATTATCCAATGTTGTAGTATATAAATGAATAGTGGATTCACGAGCATCACACCACATTACACCTCGCAAAGAGCTTTTAATTGCACTTAGAAGTCTAGGAACACAGAAAAGTAGCAGAGTGCAAATTTCAAATGGCGACAAATCACACATAGTACATGCAGGGAATGCTACTATTTTAGGTAGTCACACAGTTAAGAATGTGCTACTTGTGCCAGACATCAAATTCAATTTGTTGTCAATGTCAAAATTAACCAAGGAACTATGTTGTGCAGTATTTTTTTGGCCTGATTTCTGTGTGTTACAGGGCCTTTTCAATGGAAAGGTAATGGGGATTGGTAGAGAAAGAGATGGATTGTACATTTTGCAGGATTCTGATCCAATAAAAGTTCCAACAGCAAGCAGCTCTCTAGTTACAAATAATACAGATGGACACCTTTGGCACATGGGATTGGGTCATGATTCTTGATGTGCCGCGGATTTGTGGCACATTCGGCGCCTTTTTACTATGACTTTTGGTTGTTTTCAAGTAATTCTGGTTCTTGTTAATATATTTTTGTTGTGTTTTAGGAAAACAATGGCCCAAAAGCAAAAAAAACAAAGAACAAAGGAAAAATTGGCCAGTAATAAAGAATCGACGTCCCGTCGATCAGCCGACGGACCATCCTTCGAAGCGTCGATAAGCTCGATTTTCCAGTGATGACCTTAGTTGAAGACGACAAAGGACAGAGACATCGACTAAGCGTTGAACTGATCGACGCTTCGTCATTTGTGTCGTCAATCAAGATCTGTCAACAAGAAGAGAGAAAGACGGAATACTCGACGGAGCGTCGAACTGGTCGACGGCACCGTCGAATGGATTACATCGCTGAAGATACAAAGGACGGAGGAATCGACGGATCGTCAGTCGCTGCTGTGCATTTTTGGAGCCTATTTAAAGAACATTTTAGGTTATTTTTAGTAGCCAGTTTTCATTTTATGCACGTGAACAAAGTTCCATTAGTGTGTGAGCATTGATTACTCCACTTTTGGAGCTTAGTGAAGACAATAAAATTCCATTGTCCATCATCTTTATCACACTTTGTAAGCTTTATGTCTCACTTATTGCTTACTACTTTTGAGACCATCATGTGTGAGTAGTTTCTTTAATCAAAGTTGTGGACCCAAATGATGGGTGTTATGTAATGGGTGTCTAACATTGTGTGTGTGTATATATATATATATAATGGGTTGTGATGTGTTTTATTATTTCTCACATTCATTGTTAGTTAGTGGTTGCAAACACTTGCTTATGCACAAACCCTAGTTTATTTGGAAAGATGAACTAGGGTGTGATTTGAAATAATATAATAAGGACTCGGGGCGCTAACCCTCATTTAATGAACTCACTTAGGGATAAGATGAGTTCTACTTGGCATATTTAATCGATCTTACTTACAACTTTTCTACATTTGGGAAAATCATGAAAAGAAATACTTTCTAACTATTGGAAAATATTAGAAAGTGCATTAGAGATTAAGTGCATACAAAACCTCGACCCATTAGAAATATATCATATTGATACCCATAGCATAACATCTAATCACCGCGGGGACACAACTTTGGTTCTCTTAATCCAAACAAATTCCAACTACTTCAAAATAGCGAATACAAACCAAATCTCTCCTCTATACTATTCGGAATAAAATTAAAGTTTCTAGAGATTAGTTACATAAATAATTAGTACCTTTTTCGCTCCATATTCCCTGTGGGATTCGACCCCAACCTTGTTTGGGTTACTATATTTGACAACGTCTGCTTTACGCCATTAATAGGTGTAATTTGAGCGTATCAAATTTTGGTGCCGTTGCCGGAGAATACGATTTTGAAATTATTGATTGTTGTGTACTCTTCTTTAAAACTTTTTCTATTCCATCACACCTTGTTTGCTGTTGTGGTGAACCAGGTGAACATGGTAGGAAGACAGAATCAAAATCAAGGAAACCAAGGTGTACTCCAAGTGAACCCACCTGCACCAGAAGAGGATGAATATGAGAATATATTTGCGGAATTCATCAATGAAGTTGATTATGCTTCTGCTGTGGTCCCTCCTAGGACTGGAAATGCTACTTTCAAAATTGATAGTTCTATCTATCAGCTACTGAAACTTGAAGGCTATTTTTGAAATTCTTCGGAGGATTGTCCACTCCGACATTTGAAGAACTTCCTGCATGTGTGTGCTCAACAATCCCAAGGTGCTGTTTCTGCTGATGCACTTCGGTTACGGGTCTTTAAATATTCCTTGGCTGGCCAAGCAAGGGAATGGTATGAAAAGCTCCCCAACAATTCTATTCACACCTGAAGAGAGTTAGCCAATACATTTTTGAAGAAGTGGTTCCCACCAACCAAAAAGACTGAACTTCGGGATAAGATCTTTGAGTTCAAATAACTTCCGGGGGAACAATTATATTCGGCATGAGAGCATTTCAAGTACTATCTAGCTCAATCTCCAACTCACGGGTTTCCGGATGCTATTCTCACCGAGAAGTTCTACAAGGGGTTAGATACAATGAATCAAATTGCTGTCAATACTGCAGCTGGGGCATGCTTCATGGACAAATCATTTGTTAACATCACCAGGTTGCTCGATAAGCTCACCACCCACAATCAAGCTTGGCACTCAAATGATAGTGAAATCTTGTCATATGGTAGTCCCTCTGTTGCCGCGGTGGCCAAAGAAAATCATGAGCGAGATCTTGCTTTTGCTCAATTATAAACCACCGTGGATTTTCTGTCAAAGAGGCTTGCGGAGAAAGAAGCTAAAAATGTGAATGTTGTCGAAGAGATGCCATCTCATGCTCCCGGAATGTACCAAGTCTCGGAGGAAACTTATCTAGAAGGGCAGCCACAACGTGAGGATGCTAATTATATGGATAACCCTCAAGGGGGTTATCAAAAGCAATAGAGACCCCAACAACAAAGCAATCAATATGGCCGAAATGATTATGGTGGTTCGGATAGGAGGGATTACAACAACAATAATTATGGTAATCGAAATTCCAATGACTATGTTCCACCAAAGGGCCGTTCTTCTAACTCTCAAAATTGGCGAGAGGGTCCTTCTAATGATCAAGGGACCTCTCGAATGGAATCTATGCTTGAAAAGATATTGGACAACCAAAATAAGTGTGACAAGAAGATGGAAAATTTGACCGAAGTGGTAGGCTCTCACACCGCTTCGATTCAAAAACTTGAGTCACAAATGCGAGATCTTTCTCGTAAGCGACATCCACCACAAAGAGGAGGCCTTCCTAGCGACACAATTTCGAGCCCAAGGGGTAGTGGAGGTGATCACATTGCCTCATGCGAAGCTATTTCTACTAGAAGTGGAAAGATCCTTAATGCGGTGAATCAGAGAGTGGTTGAACCTATCATTGTTGAGCCAATTGTTGATGAGGTTATTGAGTAAAAAATTGAAGAAAAACTAGAGGCACCAATTGAAGTGCCTATTATTGTTGAGAAAGAGAAGGAGGCACACCCTATTGTTCTCGAGGGTGATGAGGAGCCAAGTGTTGAAAAAACTACAGGGGGTAGCACCCAAAACAGCAAGGTCACGGGGCAATTAAACCCTTGACTCAAACATATAAATATCCTCCCCCGTTCCCACAAAGATTGATGAAAAGAACAGAGGATGCCAAGTGCCAACGCTTCTACGACCAATTGAAAGGGTTGTCAATGAATATCCCATTTCTTGATGCATTCCAAGAAATGCCAGGATTTTCTAAATACTTGAAAGACTTATTGACGAAGAAAAGACCAATCACGCATGATACGGTAGGAGTCACCCACCGTGTGAGCACTATTATTTCGTCATCAAAGGTTGAGAAGAAGGGAGATCCCAGGGCTTTCACTATCCCTTGCACCATCGGTCATCATGATTTTGCTCGTGCTTTATGTGACAATGGGGCTAGTATTAATTTGATTCCACTAGCCATCTTTAAGCAATCCGGTTTGGGAACACCTAGACCAAGGAGCATGCATCTCTAAATAGCCGATAGAACCATCAAAATACCGGTAGGGGTTGTTGATGACGTCCTTGTTAGAGTGGGGGAATTCTTATTATCGGCAGATTTTGTCATCCTTGATTGTGCGGTTGACAAAGAGGTCCCAATCATCTTGGGAAGGCCATTTCTTGCCATTGGGAGAGCTCTAATGGACTCGAAAAATAATGAAATAAAATTCTGGGTCAATGATGAAGAGGTAATTCTCTTATTGGCCGGGGTTCGTACTCTTATGAGCTGAAGAAATTATCTCTTGATCTTGATAAAAGAACTACTCCTCCGGCTAAGCCTTCGATTATTGAGCCTCCAAAACTTGAGCTCAAGCTACTTCCCTCTCATTTGAAGTATGCTTTTCTTGGCCCAGATAATACTTTACCAGTTATTCTCTCATCTTTGTTAAATGAGGAACAAACTCAAAAGGTGCTTGAAGTGTTGCGGGCTTATCGAAGATCTATTGGGAGGACTATTGCGGATATTATGGGGATTCCCTCCGGTATTTGGGAACATAGAATCCAACTTGAGGAGGATAGTTCATCAAGTGTAGAGCATCAAAGAGGGCTAAACCCTCCTATGCAAGAAGTGGTCAAGAAGGAGATAATCAAATGGTTGGATGCGGGTGTTGTATACCCAATTGCAAATAGTCCATGGGTTAGTCCGGTGCAATGTATGTGTTATATCCCGCATTTTCAGAGCATGAGCGTGATACGTGCTTCCTCAAAAACATTGACAATCATGTTGTTGCTACATAATTTAAGCTCACGTTGATAGTGTTGTATCCCGTATTTTTGAACGTCGGATTATTTGTAAGCTGAGGTGGGGCCCACACGTCAAGATTTTTTTTGGAACATGTGATAAGTTATATGAATCACATATGTAAAGTTAAACACAACTCATGAAGGACCCTTGGGCCAAATCAAAGTGGAAGCCCTCCAAACGAATATTTTTAAGAAAACGTTTTCGGGTGACCTGACTTCGAGGGGAAAAACGGTATTATAAGTTTGGAATTTGGAAAATTACCAAGAAATAGAAGTTGTAGATAATAGAAGTAGCTTTCCAACCATAGGTGGTGGGTTCCCAGGTGACGTCGGTACAAGGAGATATGAATGTTATAAGGTCGAAAGGTCAGTGGGTTAGGCCCAAGTCGGGCCCAACCGGGTTTGGCCCATGACCCATTGTTATTTAAGTAAAATTTCAGCCTTTCCCCCCCTCATTTTCACACCTAAACACCCAGAAATTTCTGGAGGAAAAGAGAGAAAAAATCTTAGAGAGAAAAATCAATTTTTGACCAAAATCCGAGCCCCGAATTCCGAAGCCCATGAAGAGAAAAGTGTTGTACGTCGCGTTGTCTTCAATTTGAGCTAAAAATCAACCAAGGAGGAGAGTGATAACGTGGTGGCTGCTTGCTTAAGGTAATATGAAGGTTCCTTTTCATTGTTAACAAGTTTATTTAAAGATTTAACGGATTAGAACGGAAGAAATAGCGATATAAATTCGTTTGCTGATGTTGATGTGGTAGCCGTATAGGGGGATTTTTTGGTGGGGTATGGTGAGCTAATTTTATTTAGTATTTTGATTGTTGTTGTGTTGTGGATTTTATGTTGTTAAATGAAGATTTAATGGCTTGAAATAAAGTTGTAATCATTTGCGGATTATGGAAGAAGTTAACATGATATTAGTATGGTTTCTTATAATTGTAGGAAGATAATGTTGTTAGTGTGAATTTGGAAGGAAAGAAAATGTGTTGTCATTGTTATTGTTGCACCTTGAGGAGTTTTCGGGTGAATTATGAATTTTGGTGGAATTTTTGCATATTTTGTAGAATGATATGAAATACTTTCGAATTGTATTTGAATGATCTTGAATTAGTAAATGAATATGAAAACGTTGATATTGGTTTGAAAGTGTGAAGTTGGAGTAGAAGTTGTTGCATTATGTAGAAAGGAAGACTACTTATGTTAGAATGTGTTTTGTATTGATTGTTGGTGTTGTTGGTATTGCTGTGGGTGTTGTTGTTGACATTTTGGCCGAGTTAAATTCTCGGGGATGTTGAATTTATAGGGGAGATGCTGCCCAAATTTTTGTAGAAAAGTATGGATTTAAGATTTGATTTCTAAAGGCTTATAGTTAACATTTGGTAAATGTGACCAATTGGATAAGCGTAAAAGGCAAATAAGGTATGTAAAGCTTTACCTTTCCTTCTCTTGGCATGTCTTAGACATAATAGGTTTGGATACGAGCCTCGGGGACGACTCTATTCCTAGAAATCCAAATTTGAATTTGACCCTTTTTCATTCAATAGAATTGAATTAAATATGTTATATCCCATATTTTTATACATTGGAACGTTTTAAACTAAACGCGACAAGTTAAAGACAAGACTATTTTAGGATACGAAGTAGAGACTTTAACTTCCGGTTTCGTTTCAAGTCACAAGTTACCTACAAATTTCGTTTGGTATAGAAGCATTAATGGGAAATTGGGATTAAATTAACCATGATTAGATTATTAAGTGGGATAAAAAGAATCAAATCAGTCCATTAAAAAATAGCCATAGTTGGCCGTGTAGTTTAGTGGGATGGTCAAAGATAATTGACCCAAAATTTAAGTGGGACACATGTCCAAGTCTTGTAATGCATATATAAGGCAAAATTCTGATTCATTCTACACTACACAACTCATTCTTCACATTACAAAGTCAAGAAAGTTAAGAGATAGAGAGAGAGGCTCTCGGCTACAAGCTAGCCGAGAGTGAGGTGCTCAAAAGTTGATCCAAAAATCAGTTTTCCAAGCAATTCAACTCCCTTATAGGTGCATAATAACGTGTAGCATTCATTGGGGTAGCAAGAACAAGTGTTAAAATTCAAGAAGTGAAAGTGAAGGGCTAGCCGATTGAAGTGTTGAGTTACAAGGTAAGAATTGATCCCTTCTCATGTATTTTGTGGTGAATTGAATGTTTATGATGTTGCATGTTGGTATTGGACTGTTTTTCTTGAAGTTGTGGTGGGTCGTGTGCTGTAGACTTAGATGGAATAATGCTTAATCTTCTTGTGAATATATTGGGAATGAATTGAATGTGTTGTAGTATGGATAAATGGATGAAAATCATGAAGTTGTTGTAGTTGTGTTGGAGCCGTGTAGGGGACTGATTTAAGGGAATTAGTGGACTGTTTTGTGTCATGTTTTGAATGTTGTTGTTATGGACATTGTGGTATACTGTATGCCTTATGAATATGTGAATTGAGGTGTAAAAGAAATGATTTATGTTGAAGTATAAAAACAGTCCAAACCGTGGACTGTTTTCATGAAGGGGGTAAATTAGTGTATGTTGAATGCTGATTATTGTTATGAACGTATAGTGAAAGTGAAGTTTAATGATTCAAGTTGAAATTGAAATAGTTTGTGGGCTATTGTAAGAATAAATATGATGCTAAAACAGTTCCAATAATCGTATAAGAAATGTTGTAAACGTGTTGTTGTCGTTGTAGTTGAAGTTGGAAAATTGCGAATTGAAAATGGTAATGTTGTGGGTGCTGTTTGGCCGTGAATAAGGGACTGTTTTGAATGATGTACAAGCTGTCCAAAGTTCCGTTAAGTCATGTTTAAACAAGTTCGGATTGATACTTGAAAGTATGATTAGCAATATTAGTTTGTAAGTGCTAGTTGGATTGAATGCGAACGAAACGTCGTCTAAATGTTTAGAAAGGGATTTATAACGTGAAAATACATATTGAATTCCCTCGTAGACTAATCGTAGCTCTTGATATCTTGATATAGGATAAGTACCATTGGGCAGCAAGTACAAGTTGTAATACGACTAAACGGTAAAGGTATGTAAAGCCTATTCCTTCTTTTTCTTGGCATGTCCTAGATGTAAGTAAGAAATGATATGAACCTTGGGGTAAATTCTACTCTCTAGTTCCAAGCATAACTTATGATTCTATTCATTCCTTAATATTATTGTCCCGAGCCTACTATATGATTGAATAATAAATGATGTATAGAAGTTCCTACTCTTAAGGAATTGCATAATTAGAGGCATACTTGGCTTTCAAAAGCTACACCATGTTAAATTGATACATGTACATGAAATCTGAAACGTTCCTTGCTATAGTTTGTAATGAGATTTAAAAAGAACTGAATATGATCATAATCCTGACACTTGAGAGCTGGTTAGTTACTTATCTATTGAGTCTCTAAAGATGATTTGCATGTATGTGGTTGCTTATTATTTTGCTCGTGCTTATCGTTACATCCTTCACTGAGTTCCGGGCCAGGACACGTTTTCGTGCACATATTTACTATATTACTCACCGAGTCCCTCACTAGAGGGCCGGGACACGTTATATATATATATGATGATATGATGATATGATGATATGGGGATGGCGGCCAGGAGGGCATATGTTCATTATTCACCGAGTCCCTCACTAGAGGGCCGGGATACGTATATGTATATGTTTATGATGCTATGATTTTAATTACCGAGTCCCTCACTAAAGGGCCGGGACACGTTATATATGTTATATACAGAATGATTATTCAGCTTTGATTACAAAACTCTATATTGATATTGATATGAGAACGATACAAATGAAATATGTTGAAAGGTAAGTTTTATAAAATTCTGTTTGTTGCATTGGGTCCTACACACCTTGTCTCAGTATGAGTCTATTACTATATTTCATGCTTGACATGCTCAGTACATATTCCGTTCTGACCCCCTTTCTTCGGGGGGCTGCGTTATTGCCCGCAGGTACAGACGCTCGTTTTGGAGATCCGCCAGTCTAGGATATCTATTCAGCTACTTTGGAGTGCTCCTTTGTCCCGGAACCTAGCTTGTGGTATAACTCCCTTTTGTTGTATGTATATGTGTTTATTCGGGGTACGGCGGGGCCCTGTCCCGTCATATGATACTGTCATTACTCTTAGAGGTCTGTGGACATCTGTGTGGGTCCGTATATAGTTGTTGTTACGTTGTATGAATACAACTTATGTTTGGGGCGTACCCATTCGTAATGGCATCCTTGTCGGCTTGCATATATATATATATATATATATATATATATATATATATATATATATATATATATATATATATATATATATATATATATATATGTTTGGGATGTTGCGTGTAGTGGCAGCCTTGTCGGCTTGCATAGATATATATGTTGTTGTTGAAAATTTTAACTCCTCAGGAGACAGGTGCCTATGACACACAGAATTGTGACAGCTTTAAAATAACGTCCTGCCTTTTTATGCAAATAAGTTCACGATATGCTAGCTGTAGATAATTATCGTTAACAGGTGATATGAGTGTCCAACTCGGGCACTAGTCACGGCCTACGGGGTTGGGTCATGACAAAAGTGGTATCAGAGCGGTTTAATCCTCAGAGTGTCTACAGATCGTGTCGAGTAGATTCTTGTTTATCGATGTGTTGTGCACCACATTTATAAACAGGAAGCTACAGGACATTTAGGATGTCATCTTTCCTTCTCATTCTAGATCGTGTGATAGAGCTGTATTATCAGGATAATCTTTCCCTAACAGATTGTTATATTTACAGCGATGCCTCCAAAGAAGGCAACAGCCGCCCAGAAGGGCAAGTCGGTAGTTGGAGAGACCAGTCAAACTCGGAGGGTTACTAGGGCTTATGCCCAATATGGCTTGAAATTAGGCTTCAGTCAGCGAGCTCCGCTACACCACCATTATCAGAGGAGCCTAGGGCAGCAGCAGCTGCAGATCAGAAGACAGATTTACCACCAGCTCCTGAGGTTCCAGCACCCGAGCCTCCAGCTCCCCAGCCAGGGGCGGAGGATAGGGCTATGCGTGACGCAGTACAGTTATTGACCAGGTTGGTATCGGGACAGGCTCGCAGACGCGGGTTAGGAGGTGAGTATGCGGATAGACACGATAGTTTGAGGGTCCGTGATTTCTTGACTTGTAACCCCCCAGAGTTCTATGGGTCAAAGCCCGCGGAGGATCCACAGGAGTTTATTCGACAGATGCTGCGTACGTTGCGGGTGACTAAAGCTTCCGAGATTGAGTCGGTTGAATTGGCTTCATATCGGTTGCGTGATGTAGTAGTAAATTGATATGAGTCCTGGGAGTTGTCCAGGGGTGAGGATGCTCCACCAGCAGTATGGGACGAGTTCGTGGAGGCTTTTCTGGGTCACTTTCTGCCTCCGGAGATGAGGCGAACTAGAGTTGACAGATTTCTACACCTGAGGCAGAATGGCAGAAGTGTTCGAGATTATAGCCTCGAGTTTGATTCACTGGCTAGGTACGCGCCCACTATTGTAGCTGACATGGCAGATAGGGTGCATCATTACGTAATGGGGCTGGATAATTACTTGATTGATAGCTGTATGGCAATGGCTTCTCAGCCCGATATGGATGTCGCTCGAGTGCAGGCATATACACAGGGGGTTGAGGATCAACAGAGAGGGCGTCGATTTGATAGAGAGCAGGACAGAGGTCAGCATAAGAGAGTTAGATCAGCTAGGTACTTTTCTGGTGACTTTCGGGGCAGGCAGCCCCAACATCAGTATAGTAGATATCCTTCCCAGCCGGCACAGAGTGCACCTTCACGATTTATTGGCAGGAGGTTTGATATCACGGGGTATTCGGGAACTGGTCAAAGCTCCATGACTTCAGGTTCCCAGATGCACAGGAATACAGGCCAGATGAGACCACCCATACCTCCGTGTCCTCTATGTGGCAGACGCCATCCAAGGGAATGCCGTCTCATTACTGGTGCTTGTTTCTCTTGCGGCCGTCAGGGCCATACTATGAGGGAGTGTCGATTTGGGGGTGGTGCAGGTGGCGCAGCTCAGCCTACGGGATCAGTTGCCGGTTCTTCCTCTTCGGTGGCTATGCGCCCTATGGGGCAAGGTATTCTGGCACCAGCAGGCCGTGGCAGAGGCCGTGGAGGGGCTTCCAGTTCTGGCGGTCCTTCAAACCGCTTATATGCTTTAGCCAGCAGACAAGATCAGGAGGCGTCGCCAAATGTGGTCACAGGTATACTATCCATTTTCTCCCGAGATGTATATGCATTGATAGACCCAGGCTCCACATTATCATATATTTCCCCTTTTGTTGCTAGTAAAATTGGGATAAAATCTGAATCTATATAACCATTCGAGGTAGCTACACCAGTAGGGGATTTTGTTTTAGCAAGACTAGTGTATAAAGATTGTTCGGTGGTCATGTGTAATCGCTGCAGCAAGACATATTTGATAGAACTAACATGACTGAGTTCGACGTGATTATGGGGATGGACTGGTTAGCTTCTTGTTATGCTAACGTTGATTGCAGAGGCAAAGTTGTTCGGTTTCAATTTCTAGTGGAACCAATTATAGAATGGAGGGGGAATACAACAACGCCGAGGGGTAAGTTTATTTCATACCTCAAGGCAAGGAAGATGATTAGAAAGGGCTATATTTATCATCTGGTTCGTGTGCATGACTTGAAAGCAGAGGCACCGACTTTTCAAACAGTCCCGGTAGTTAATAAATTTCCAGATGTATTTCCAGATGAACTTCCAGGCCTTCCTCCTGAGCGTGAGATAGAGTTCACTATAGACGTATTGCCAGGCACTCGGCCCATATCTATTCCTCCTTATAGAATGGCACCTGTAGAATTGAAAGAATTGAAGGAGCAATTGAGAGATCTATTAGAGAAGGGCTTCATTAGGCCCAGTACATCACCTTGGGGCGCACCGGTATTATTTGTAAGAAAGAAGGATGGGTCGCTGCGGATGTGTATTGATTATAGGCAGCTGAACAAAGTAACAATAAAGAACAGATATCCCCTCCCCAGGATTGATGATTTATTTGACAAGTTGCAGGGTGCTAAATGTTTTTCAAAGATAGACTTGCGGTCAGGTTATCACCAGGTGCGGGTAAAGGAAGCAGACATTCCGAAGACTGCATTCAGGACCCGATACGGGCATTACGAGTTTAAAGTGATGTCTTTTGGGCTGACCAATGCTCCAGCAGTGTTTATGGACGTGATGAACAGGGTATTTAAGCCATTCCTTGACTTGTTTGTGATTGTATTCATTGATGATATTCTGGTCTATTCAAGATCGGAAGAAGAACATGCAGATCACTTGAAGACAGTACTTAAGGTCCTCCGGCATCAGAAATTATATGCTAAGTTCTCTAAATGTGAATTCTGGTTGACTTCAGTAGCATTTCTGGGGCATATTGTTGGAGCAGACTGTATTCGGGTAGACTCGCAAAAGATTGAGGCAGTCAAGACTTGGCCTAGACCTACGACGCCTACTGAGGTACGTAGCTTTCTAGGGATAGCAGGATATTACAGGAGATTTGTAGAAAAGTTTGCTTCAATTTCAGCGCCTTTAACAAGGCTAACACAGAAGGCAGCTAAATTCCAGTGGACCGATGCTTGTGAACGAAGTTTCCAATTATTGAAGGATAAGTTGACTACAGCTCCAGTTCTAACTCTTCCTGAGGGGCCTGATGGCTATGTTATTTATTGTGATGCTTCCGGTGTTGGGTTGGGTTGCGTGTTGATGCAGCATGGCAGAGTTATAGCCTATGCCTCCCGACAGCTCAAGAAGCACGAAAGATATTATCCTACACATGACCTGGAGTTGGTGGCGGTGATACATGCTTTGAAGATATGGAGACATTATTTATATGGCGTGTATGTTGATATTTATACAGATCATAAGAGTCTCCAGTATATCTTGAAGCAGAAGGAGCTGAATTTGCGGCAAAGGAGGTGGCTAGAGTTGCTAAAAGATTATGATGTCGATATTCTATATCACCCAGGAAAGGCTAACGTTGTGGCAGATGCACTCAGCCGTAAATCTATGGGTAGTTTGGCAGGTGTACAGCCAGGAAGGAAAGAGATAGTCCGTGAGATTCATCAGCTAGCTAGTCTTGGAGTTCGTTTGGCTGATTCTGATGATAGCAGAATTTTTGTGCGAGGTGTTGCTGAGTCCTCTATTGTAGAAGAGGTAAAGAGACGTCAATATGAGGATCCTATTCTTGTACATTACAGAGATACAACACTTCAGAAGGACGAGACCCCATTCAAGGTGTCATCTGATGGAGTATTACGGTACAGAGACAGATTATGTGTACCTGAAGTTGCAGGATTACGACAACAGGTAATGGGGGAAGCACACTATGCTCGTTATTCTGTTCACCCAGGATCAACAAAAATGTATCATGACCTTAGGTGTTTGTATTGGTGGGATGGTATGAAAAAGGACATAGCAGAATTCGTGGCCCAATGTCCGAATTGCCAACAGGTCAAGATAGAGCACCAGAAGCCTGGAGGACTGTTGCAGGAGATGGAGATTCCGACCTGGAAATGGGAGGTAATTAATATGGATTTCGTCACAGGTTTCCCTCGCACTCCACGGAAGTATGACTCTGTCTGGGTCATCGTTGAGAGATTGACGAAATCAGCCCACTTTCTTCCAGTCAGGACTACGTATTCAGCTGAGGATTATGCCAGATTGTATCTTAAGGAGATAGTGAGACTTCATGGAGTTCCCATAGCTATTATCTCTGATAGAGGGGCCTAGTTTACAGCTAATTTCTGGAGATCCTTCCAGGAGGGATTGGGAACACAGGTGAGTCTCAACACAACATTTCACCCTCAGACTGATGGACAGGCCGAGCGTACCATTCAGACGCTACAAGATATGTTACGGGCCTGTGTCATTGATTTCAGAGGCAGCTGGGATGATCACTTGCCGCTTATTGAGTTTGCTTATAATAACAGTTACCATTCTAGCATTCAGATGGCACCGTACGAAACTCTATATGGCAGGAAGTGCAGATCACCTATAGGCTGGTTTGACGTTGGTGAGACTAAGCTAATAGGCCCAGATATGGTTCAGCAGGCTATCGATAAGGTGAAGCTTATTCAGGAAAGATTACTGGCAGCCCAGAGTCGGCAGAAGTCATATGCAGATAATCGACATCGACACTTGGAATTTTAGGTTGACGATTGGGTGTTCTTGAAGGTGTCACCCATGAAGGGTGTTATGAGATTCGGCAAGAAAGGGAAGTTGAGCCCGAGATACATTGGACCTTATCAGGTTATCCGTAAGGTGGGCCAAGTTGCCTACGAGTTAGATCTACCAGCTGATCTAGGAGCAGTACATCCGGTCTTCCATGTGTCAATGCTTCGGAAGTATATAGGCGATCCTTCCAGGGCGTTCCATACAGATGATATCTAGGTAACAGAGGAGCTATCATACGAAGAGCAGCCTATAGCCATACTTGATCGACAAATCAGGAGATTACGAAAAAAAGATGTGGCGTCTGTTAAAGTGTTGTGGCGGAACAATAACAGGGAGGAGATGACTTGGGAGGCTGAAGAGGAGATGAAAAAGAAATACCCTCACTTGTTTTCCACGCCCACAGGTAATTTAAACTCCCTTGCTTGATTGTGTTAATTGTCTGCTCAATCTAAATGTTAGCGATAAGGAAAACCCTTCCCAAGACTCTTATAGAACCCGACGGGATAAAATTTACATTCGAGGACGAATGTTCTAAAGGGGGGAAGGATGTTATATCCCATATTTTTATACATTGGAACGTTTTAAATTAAACGTGACAAGTTAAAGACAAGACTATTTTAGGATACGAAGTAGAGACTTTAACTTCCGGTTTCGTTTCAAGTCACAAGTTACCTACAAATTTCGTTTGGTATAGAAGCATTAATGGGAAATTGGGATTAAATTAACCATGATTAGATTATTAAGTGGGATAAAAAGAATCAAATCAGTCCATTAAAAAATAGCCATAGTTGGCCGTGTAGTTTAGTGGGATGGTCAAAGATAATTGACCCAAAATTTAAGTAGGACACATTTCCAAGTCTTGTAATGCATATATAAGGCAAAATTCTGATTCATTCTACACTACACAACTCATTCTTCACATTAAAAAGTCAAGAAAGTTAAGAGATAGAGAGAGAGAGAGGCTCTCGGCTACAAGCTAGCCGAGAGTGAGGTGCTCAAAAGTTGATCCAAAAATCAGTTTTCCAAGAAATTCAACTCCCTTATAGGTGCATAATAACGTGTAGCATTCATTGGGGTAGCAAGAACAAGTGTTAATATTCAAGAAGTGAAAGTGAAGGGCTAGCCGATTGAAGTGTTGAGTTACAAGGTAAGAATTGATCCCTTCTCATGTGTTTTGTGGTGAATTGAATGTTTATGATGTTGCATGTTGGTATTGGACTGTTTTTCTTGAAGTTGAGGTGGGCCGTGTGTTGTAGACTTAGATGGAATAATGCTTAATCTTCTTGTGAATGTATTGTGAATGTATTGGGAATGAATTGAATGTGTTGTAGTATGGATAAATAGATGAAAATCAGCCGTGTAGGGGACTGATTTAAGGGAATTAGTGGACTGTTTTGTGTCATGTTTTGATTGTTGTTGTTATGGACATTGTGGTATATTGTATGCCTTGTGAATATGTGAATTGAGCTGTAAAAGAAATGATTTATGTTGAAGTATAAAAACAGTCCAAACCGTGGACTGTTTTCATGAAGGTGGTAAATTAGTGTATGTTGAATGTTGATTATTGTTATGAACGTATAGTGAAAGTGAAGTTTAATGATTCAAGTTGAAATTGAAATGGTTTGTGGGCTGTTGTAAGAATAAATATGATGCTAAAACAGTTTCAATAATCGTATAAGAAATGTTGTAAACGTGTTGTTGTCGTTGTAGTTGAAGTTGGAAAATTGCGAATTGAAAATGGTAATGTTGTGGGTGCTGTTTGGCCGTGAATAAGGGACTGTTTTGAATGATGTAAAAGCTGTCCAATGTTCCGTTAAGTCATGTTTAAACCAGTTCTGATTGATACTTGAAAGTATGATTAGCAATATTAGTTTGTAAGTGCTAGTTGGATTGAATGCGAACGAAACGTCGTCTAAATGTTAGAAAGGGATTGTTAACGTGAAAATACATATTGAATTCCCTCGTAGACTAATCGTAGCTCTTGATATCTTGATATAGGATAAGTACCATTGGGCAGCAAGTACAAGTTGTAATACGACTAAACGCTAAACGTATGTAAAGCCTATTCCTTCTTTTTCTTGGCATGTCCTAGAAGTAAGTAAGAAATGATATGAACCTTGGGGTAAATTCTACTCTCTAGTTCTAAGCATAACTTATGATTCTATTCATTCCTTAATGTTATTGTCACGAGCCTACTATATGATTGACTAATAAATGATGTATAGAAGTTCCTACTCTTAAGGAATTGCATAATTAGAGGCATGCTTGGCTTTCAAAAGCTACACCATGTTAAATTGATACATGTACATGAAATCTGAAACGTTCCTTGCTATAGTTTGTAATGAGATTTAAAAAGAACTGAATATGATCATAATCCTGACACTTGAGAGCTGGTTAGTTACTTATCTATTGAGTCTCTAAAGATGATTTGCATGTATGTGGTTGCTTATTATTCTGCTCGTGCTTACCGTTACATCCTTCACTGAGTCCCGGGCGAGAACACGTTTTCGTGCGCATATTTACTATATTACTCACCGAGTCCCTCACTAGAGGGCCGGGACACGTTATATATATATATGATGATATGATGACATGATGATATGGGGATGGCGGCCAGGAGGGAATATGTTCATTATTCACCGAGTCCCTCACTAGAGGGCCGGGACACGTATATGTATATGTTTATGATGCTATGATTTTAATTACCGAGTCCCTCACTAAAGGGCCGGGACACGTTATATATGTTATATACAGAATGATTATTCAACTTTGATTACAAAACTCTATATTGATATTGATATGAGAACGATACAGATGAAATATGTTCAAAGGTAAGTTTTATGAAATTCTGTTTGTTGCATTGGGTCCTACACACCTTGTCTCAGTATGAGTCTATTACTATATTTCATGCTTGACATGCTCAGTACATATTCTGTACTAACCCCCTTTCTGCGGGGGGCTGCGTTTATGCCCGCAAGTATAGACGCTCGTTTTAGAGATCCGCAAGTCTAGGATATCTATTCAGCTACTTTGGAGTGCTCCTTTGTCCCGGAGCCTAGCTTGTGGTATAAATCCCTTTTGTTGTATGTATATGTGTTTATTCGGGGTACACATGCAAATACCATAGGCTTGCCCTTATTTTCTATGTTCTCATCCTAGGCTCGTTCGGTTGTGCTCACATTAGGACTTGTTTCGGCTTGTAATGTTGGTTTAGGGACGGGTCAGATACGTTTTGGATATTAGTGACTCACCCTCCTTGAACACTACAACATCTTGTCACCTTAATTCGCCTCTTTTCTTTCCACCCCTTTTATTTTCTTTCAGTTTTCGACCTCGATGTGGTTTTACTCCTAACCAACTTACAAATCTTTTTGTGTTACAATTTTCTGATTTTATATATATATATATATATATATATATATATATATATATATACGCAATTACCACATCGAATCTCCACTAGCAAACTCCACCACCCCCAACTTATGTTTTTAACATCTATTCCACATTTTAATTCACCCCCAACTTAGGCATTTTGCCTGTTCTAACTAGTAGCATCATGGAGGGAACGGGTGCGAAGATGGATTAATTGCACAAAGGGTAAGGTTTCATAATTGGCTAGCCAAGAAAAAGGTTAAAAGGTTCAACAAGGGAAACTAGGGGTATTTCAAACTTTTGTTAAGGCTTATTTAGGTAAAGTGACTATTTCAAAAAAGAAAGCCTAAGATCATCTCATAACCAAACTAACTTTCGGATTTCATACAAGACCAACCGGGCAAGTTCTAGATTATACATGCATAAACAGAATCAAACTAACAACTTACACACACATTGGCATAAAGACAATTATTTTTACACTTGTGACCTCCTAAGTAGTCATTTATCACACACAATACCCCAATAATAATAATGTCATATAAAGAATCAATCATGTCAATCAATCCTGTTCTCAGTATGCATTTTTCAAAATTTCGAGGGGTCCAAAATTTCCAACAAACCACAATACATGCCATTAGTTACCAAGTAGTACCAAATAAGACAAAATTACTCTACTCAACCTAAGTAACATCTTAAACATGCCAGTTTCAACAGAATAACACCCCCCTCAAGAAAAGAACACTGGCAAAGAAAAGCCGAGGGGGTTCCTAAACACATATGTACACTATACGCCTATCAAGTCGTCCCACCCCCAACTAAAGAATCATGCACTGTCCTCAGTACATCACTATAAGCATGAACTAAACAAGGGATAGGGTTACCTGCGGCACACTAGGTGTGATGCTACTCCTGCTGAGCCTCCACTGTATCAGTCGCAGTGGGTGCGGGGTCAGATATGCTGCTGGGAGGCTCAGTCTGAGTCTGCGGAGGTGGGTCCGCTGGTGGAACACCAGTCTCGGCCTCCTCTGGTACCCTAATGCTCGGTACCGTCTGCCTAACAGGGGGCTCCAAACTGCTCGAGGCCCCTGTGTAGTGGAAGTCGACCATAGATTGTCGCGTGGCCAGCCGCAGCTGGCGCTCTTCTAGCTCCACTATGTCGATCTCTTCATCTTCTTCTTCGTCTTATCGCGGCCTCTTGCCTCTATCCTTGGTTGAGAGTTATTCCCCAGAAAGTCGGACCACCGGCACCAAGGATGCCAAGTCAATCGGCATGGCTGATTGGGGAGGACTCTCAAACCTTCCCCCCTCCTTCACCTGAAGTGCAAGGACATCATCCTTGAGCCGAGTAATATCCTTCTTGACTGCTCTCAGATCTGCTGCTTGTGATACCCTCTCCAACTCAAGCACTCGCCTCTCAATACCATCGATTCTGGAGTGAATTTGACGGTGAGACTGGGTAAGGGACTCCTGTAGCGGCTCCAGCTCCTTCCGAACTGCCCGTGCTATAACTGCCTCTAACTCCCCTAATAGGCTAGTGATCTGTCGATCTGCTCTGTCCGCCTTTACATATGAGTCATGGAAGTTCTGCCTGTTAAAAGGAATCATTATACCTCCGGGAAGTGCTGTAGATGTGGAAATGACTCTAGGAGTAGGTGGTGCAGTCGTGAGGACCGGCTCAGTAGCAACCCCAGGGGCTGCGGAAAAGGTGGGATCCGACGATGTCTTCGGACCTGCTGTAGGAGCTGGTACTGTTGTGGTGGCAGTCTCAAAACCCTCAGTAATGTCCTCTAATGTTGTGTCCTCATCTACATGCTGATCATACTCCGATGGCACAAATTCTGGGGCTGCCACACCACCTCGCGCTGCTGCTAACCTATCCTTCACCTCTTTATCTTTACTCTTTATCAAGCTGTAGATGTGTTTTGCCTCAAACTTATGATCCCAGTAAGGAAAAGGTTGGATGTCAGCGTTCAGACAAAGGGCCGTAATCAAGCAGGGGAAAACCAACGAAAGGCCAGGCTGAGTTGCCCGCACTCGAATCTCATCAGCTATCAATTTCCCTACATCAACTGCATACCGGGATATGATGGAAGCCACTAAAATCGCCTGGGTTATAGTGAGCTGATTATCTGTCTGAGTTGGTTGTAGTCTGTGCATTAGGACACTCCACCAGAACTGTGCTTCCACCGAAAGATCTTTCTTTTTTATCGGGACGGTAGAATTTGTGTGCCAAGCCGAATTTCCTCTAGCAATCACTGAGGCCACCCACGGTACTTCTCGCATTTGGTCATGCTTGTTCCCCGCCAGTCTATAATCTAACTCATCAGTGTTTGCCGGCGTTCATAGTTGTCCCCAAAGTAGAATCTGTTGATGGCCTTGCTGGATACATCAATCTTTGCGCCTCTAATAGTCACCTTGTGGAGCCTTACCACTATTTTTGCTTGTTGGGATGGCCTGTACCTGTTGTTTATCTCCGCTGCATAGTTGGCGTAGAACTCTCTCACAATAGATGATACATATGTGCCGAGTGGCTGGCTAAGGAATTCCCATCCATGGTGGTCAATAACAGCTTGAATGGTTGGGAAGTGTTCCAACCCTTCAAAATTGATCCGCCTCTCCTCGTAGATGTTCCGACGAAAACCCTGTCCTCCTTCCTTTGGCTCTAGCCCTTTATCATAGATTTCTTTCGAGCCTGGGACCGTGAACCTAACAGCATGTTGAGACCGCTCCTTCATTCTGTTCTCACTTAGGCGTGCCGCCTCTTCAGCATCAGAATCTTCCGGTGCATTAGTCGCCTCATCTCGACTGGGCAGGTCAGGAGAGCTTGATGAGTGCTCTCCATCACTGCTGGTCCCCTTATCAAACGGGGGTTGAGCCGAAATTTGGGCTGAACTTCGCAGCCTTGTGGTTCGTGCGACAGGAGCCTCGTCTTCATCTCGGAGCCTAGTTTGGACCTGGGTTCGGCCTCGCCCTCGGCCCTGTCCTGTGCCCTGAGCACCACCTCTTGCTTTCGACATACCTGTGGGCTACATATTAGTATATGTGATGATGAACATGTAGACAAGGATGCAAAGATTTTTGTTTTTACCTTATACGGACCGTGAAAAACATACGGTTCGTAACACTAACCGTAGATTTGTGACAGAATGATATATGTGTTCATGGAGATTTTACGATGGAGTTGTACGGTCCGTATAATTTTTACGGTCCGTAAAACGCTTCGTAAAATTTTGGAAAAGAAATCTGGAACTGAGGAAACTGTTTTACGACAAAAGTTACGGTTCGTATGATTTATACGGTCCGTAAGTTATGTCGTAAAACAGGACCAGAGAGACTCAACTGAACATGGTATTTATATGATACAAATTTACGGACCGTATAATTTATACGGTCCGTGAAATCATCTGTATATATACATGTCTCTGTACTCAGTTCCACAGACTTTTCCTAACCTTATGCATTCAAACCTTGTTTTTAGACATGGAACTCTGTTATCTGCTCGTATCATGTTGAGGTTACTCAGACTTCACCCCAATCTACTCTATTTTCTCATTCAAGCATTTTGTCGGACAGTTGGTGGGCATAATGAATGATCATTTCAATTAACGACATAAACATTCGAAATGCCCACCGACCCAATGGGAAGTTCGATTTTTCGGTTCCCATGGGTCCACTGGTTAGCACACAATCAAATCCCTCCCCCACCTGATTACAAATTCTACACCCTTAACCAGTAAAAGAAAGAGAATAAAATAAAAATTATCACCCACAGGGGTATCTACAACGCCCATATGAGATTCTAACTAGGTGTGAGAGCAATGACAAACCTGATAGGGACGGAGATGAGTAATTTCACTGAAAAGATTAGTAGGAATAGAGTACTAATAAAAACGCCCTTTTTTTTTCTTTGCTCCAACTATTGGGGGGGGGGGGGTGAGAAGGTTTTTAGGTTTTTATGGGTATGGTGGGTGAGGATTGTTCAAGGATGTGGTCTGGTAGTGGGGGAATTAGAAGGAGTGATTTTAGGGTGTTTGAATTTGAGAGAGAGGGGAAAGGGTGTTTTTGGATTGGAAATTGAAGCAACAGACTAAATGGTTCGTTCAGTGATGCTTATATCCGTGTTTTTTTTTTTTGTTAACTTACCTGGCCTTTTACGCCTCGTAATCTACGGCCGTATAAATTGTACGGTCTGTATATTGTGTCGTAAGTGAAGAACAGAATGAGCTTTTACCAGTCATGTTTTTACGCTTCCATCTACGGACCGTATATTTTATATGGACCGTAGATTATGGCGTAGATCCTCTCCAGTGTCTAATCTCTGCATCCTGCACCAAAACAAACATTACCCTCTATGCTGAAAACAACAACAGAACGAAAAAGAAACATTACACTTGGGTTGCCTCCCAAGAAGCGCTTGATTTAACGTCGCGGCACGACGGTGGTGACCATTCACTCATTATCTTGGTGCACCAGATCATTGTTCGTTCCGAGGTGCTTCAACCTGTATCTGTCAACAATCCTATCCTCCGAAACCATACCGTGATAGTGCTTCAATCTCTGCCCATTCACTTTAAATGTCCGAGTACCATCTCCGGACTTTAACTCAATTGCTCCATGGGGTGAAACACCTACCACCTCAAACGGACCAGACCACCTGGATTTAAGCTTACCCGGTAGCAACTTCAGCCGAGAGTTAAACAGTAATACAGAGTCGCCCTTGTAGAACTCTCGCTTCAGAATTTTCTTGTCATGGTATTGATTCATCCTTTCTTTATAGAGGGTTTCACTCTCATACGCCTGGTACCGAAATTCATCCATCTCATTTAATTGAAACAACTGCAGCTTGGTTGCTTCCTCCCAATCCATGTTCAGTTTCTTCAGCGCCCACATAGTTTGTGTTCAAGTTCAACCGGCAAGTGACAAGCTTTCCCGAATACAAGCTTAAAGGGTGAAGTCCCAATTGGAGTCTTGAAAGCAGTCCGGTATGCCCATAGAGCATCATCGAGCTTGCGGGCCCAATCAGTTCTATTGGCATTCACTGTCTTTGCTAGAATACTTTTGATCTCCCTATTGGACACTTCAACCTGTCCACTTGTCTGAGGATGATACGGCGTCACCACCCTATGTTTAACACCATATTTCTCCATCAGTCCCGCGAAAACTCTATTGCAAAAATTGGGAACCTCCATCGCTGATTATCGCCCTCGGGGTGCCAAAACGGGTAAATATGTTCTTCTTAAGGAACTCCATCACACTCTTGGCCTCATTATTAGGCAAAGCAATAGCTTCTACCCATTTTGACACATAGTCCACAGCAACCAAGATGTATTTCATTCCACTCGAACTTACAAAGGGCCCCATGAAGTCAATCCCCCAAACATCAAACACTTCTACCTCCATAACAAAAATCATAGGCATTTCTTGCCTTTTTCCGATATTCCCTTGCCGCTGACATTGATCACAGGACCGAACCAATAGATTAGTATCGTGGAAAATGGTCGGCCAATAATAGCCGCACTCAAGTACCTTAGCTGCAGTCCGGTTTCCGCTATGGTGACCCCCAACAGGAGAGTCATGGCACGCTTTTAGAGTTTCCATTACTTCACTTTCCGGAACGCAACGCCGAATGATGCTGTCAGCGCATGTTCAGAACAAATAAGGCTCATCCCAATAGTATTACCGAGCATCCCGTAAGAATTTCCTCTTTTGGTAGGTTTTGACATCTTCTGGAACTATTCCTGTTACCAAATAATTTGCAATGTCAGCATACCACGGTGCCACCTCCATTGACACAACCAACACTCTTTCATCTGGAAAAGCATCATCGATATCAAGCTCATCAGAAGGTCTCCCAGCTTCTTCAACCCGAGAGAGATGATCAGCCACCTGGTTTTCGGTGCCCTTTCGGTCCTTTACCTCAAAATCGAACTCCTGCAGCAATAGCACCCATCTGATCAGTCGCGGCTTTGCTTCCTTCTTTGCCATGAGGTATCTCAAGGCTGCATGATCAGTATAAACCACAACTTTGGACTCCAACAAATAGGCCCGAAATTTCTCAAAAGCAAACACAATGGCAAGCAGCTCTTGCTCTGTTACTGTGTAGTTTATCTAAGCAGCATTCAGTGTTCTGCTTGCATAATATATTGGGTGCATGATTTTATTGTGTCTCTACCCAAGCACAGCACCAATTGTGAATCCAGTAGCATCACATCAATTCAAATGGTAAGGACCAGTCAGGAGCAACAATAATCGGGGCAGTAGTGAGCCGCTCTTTTAGCTCCTCGAACGCCTTCTGGCACTTGTCATCAAATACGAATTTAGCCTCTTTTTCAAGAAGCTTGCACATAGGATTTGCGATCTTGGAGAAATCTTTGATGAAGCGCCTATAGAACCCAGCATGTCCCAAGAAACTTCGGACACCCTTGACTGAGATGGGTGGAGGAAGTTTTGCAATCACATTAATTTTCGCTTGATCGACCACGATTCCCTTTTCAGAGATTTGGTGACCGAGGACGATTCCTTCCTTCACCATAAAGTGGCATTTCTCCCAATTCAGCACCAGATTGGTCTCCTCACACCTTCTTAGCACTTGACCCAGATGGCCAAGACAATCTTCAAATGAGTCACCCACCACAGAAAAATCATCCATGAACACCTCCAAGAAATCCTCCACCATGTCGGAGAAGATTGACATCATGCACCTCTGAAAGGTGGCTGGTGCATTACACAACCCAAAAGGCATCCGGCTGAATGCAAATGTCCCATAAGGACAAGTGAATGTGGTCTTCTCCTGATCTTCCAGAGAAATGTTGATCTGATTGTAGCCCGAATAACCATCAAGGAAACAATAATAAGAACGCCTTGCTAGTCTATCCAACATCTGATCAATGAAGGGCATAGGGAAGTGGTCCTTGCTCGTGGCTGTGTTGAGCTTGCGATAATCCATGCAAACTCTCCAACTGGTGACAGTTCTGGTCGGGATCAACTCATTCTTAGCATTCGACACAACAGTGATGCCGCCCTTCTTAGGAACACATTGGACCGGACTCACCCATTTACTATCAGCAATAGGGAAAACTACGCCTGCATCTAGCCATTTGATAATCTCTTTCTTGACAACCTCTTGCATGTTCTCGTTTAGTCGTCTATGATGCTCTACACTTGGTTTGCTGCCGTCCTCCAACTGCATTTTGTGCTCACAGATCCCAGATGGGATACCTCGAATATCTGCTATGGTCCAACCAATAGCACGCCTATACTCCCTCAATACCTCCAAAAGTTGCACAATCTGCTCCTCAGTCAATGAGGCTGACACAATCACCGGTAATGTGTTGTCGGGACCAAGGAACTCATATCTCAGGTGTGATGGGAGCTGCTTAAGCTCCAACTTAGGTGGCTCAATGATCGAAGGCTTTGCTGGAGGAGTTGTTCTATTTTCCAGATCAAGACTCAGCTTCTTTCGGTGGTATGTGTATGAGCCAAAACCCACAAGTGAATTAACTGTCTCCTCATAGCCTTCCATATCTTTAGCATCGAAATTCATCAGAATACCAGCCAAAGCCTCACCTAAGCTCTCTTCTTCCATTTTGAACTCCACTGCATCATTAACAACATCCAATGAATCAATTACCGAAATGCTCTCGTAAGCACTTGGTAACTTCATCCCTTTGCTAGCCTGAAAAGTCACTTCTTCATTGTTGACTCGGAACTTGATTTCATTTTTCTCCGAATCCATCAGATCCCTCCCTGTAGCAAGGAAGGGTCTCCCCAATATGATAGGAATGTCCCGATCAACAGCACAGTCAAGAATCACAAAATCAACAGGCAACATAAAATCACCAACCCGCACAATTACATCATCCACCACCCCAACAGGTCTTTTGATAGACCTATCAGCCATCTGCAATCTTATTGTAGTCAGCCTTGGCATCCCCAAACCTGATTGTTTATATATAGCAAGGGGAATTAAATTTATACTCGCCTCATTATCACACAAAGCACGAGCAAAATCATGGTGCCTAATAGAACAAGGGATGGTGAAAGCCCCAGGATCTCCCTTTTTCTGAACGATTGTGGTTGAGATGATGGAACTCACAGTGTGAGTCAGACTCACGGTTTCATGTTGAACCGTCTTCTTCTTGGTCAGCATACCCTTCAAGTATTTTGCAAAACCCGGCATCTCCTTGACAGCTTCCAAGAAGGAAAAATTCAGAGACAACTGCTTCAGCTGATCATAAAACTTCTCGAACTTATTATCTTCTTTCTTCTTTACCAACCTTTGAGGGAAGGGAGGTTTAGATTTGAATAGCTGCGTCAAAGGGCGTAAAGCCCCTTTCACAGCCTGCTTACTCGTGTCATCAGCTTCTCTCACCATCTCTGGAATTTTAGCAACCTTCTTGTCAGTAGGCCTCTCATCAGCAATGATGGGTGTTTCAGACTGCACCTCATTCTCTTCATCTATTTGCTCAAGATCAATCATCTTCTCAGCAGCCCCCTGGATTGTTTTACCACTCCTAGTAGTGATGGAAAACGCACGGTCTATACCGCCTCCCCCATTTATGGGATTTGGAATAGTGTCACTCGGAAGTCCTCCCTTTTTAGGAGGGTGCTGCTCTCTGGAAATGTCCCTCATCTGCGACTCAAGCTTCTGAATAGCTGCTGTAGGGGAACCCACTGTTTCTGTCAGCCCAGATAAAGTCCTGTCCGACTTAGATTGGTTTGCCAAAATCTGCTCAAGCATTGCTTCAACTTTCGAACTACCTTGCTCTGATGACTCACCTTTCGGTGGTATATAAGGATTGGAACTCTTGTTCCCAAAATTGTTGCTGTTGTTGTAGCTCCTGTGGTTTTCACCACTATAATTATTGTTGTAGTTCCCAGAGTTGTTGTAAGCACCTTGGCCTTGGCCTTGCTGCGGTCTCCATTGATTCTGACTTTGATAGCCACCTTGGTAATTCTGTCTTTGATAACCCCCTTGAGAGTTGTTAACATAGTTAGCATCTTCAACCTGCCTAGATGGCCCCTCAAGGAACGGACCATCTTGAGCATGGTACATCCCTTGCGGCAAGACTGTATCATCTTCACAAACATTTACCTTTTTGATTTGAGATTCATCAAACTTCTTTATCAGCAAGGCGATATTTGTTGCAAGTTCTGCCAATGTTTGCTGGGTGTCTTGATTCTCCCTCACCATATTCTGGATCATAGCACTACCATATGGTACCACATCAGCATTGTTTGAGTGCCAAGCCTGATTATGAGTTGTCAGCTTGTTAAGTATGGTGGTCACTCGTCGAAAGGTCTTGTTCATAAAGCAACCATCAGCTGCATTATTAGCTACTGACTGTGACACTGGACCTAACCCTCGATATAACTTCTCCATCAATATATGATCCGGAAAACCATGATTCGGGCTTCTCTGCAAATACTCCTTAAATCTCTCCCAGGCTTCATATAGTTGTTCCCCCGGTCGCTGCTTAAATTCGTATATCTTGTCACGAATTTCAGCCTTTTTGCTAGGGGGGTACCACTTTGTGAGAAAAGCAGTTGTCATCTCTGCCCATGAAGTAATCGAATTTCGGGGCAGCTTCTCAAACCATGTTCTTGCTTCTCCAGCTAAGGAATATTTGAATAACCTCAACCGAATCGCATCTTGTGAAACATTGTTCTAGATGTGATTAGCACACACATCCACAAAATTCTGCAAATGGCGTTGGGGGTCATTCTCGGTAGAGTTCCGGAAGTATCCCTCAAGTTTCAACAACTGGTATAGAGAGGAGTCAATTTTCACAATAGCAGCTCCGAATCGAGGCTGAACAATAGGAGATGCATGGTCCTCCTCCGGAACAAATTCAGCGAAAATATTTTCATCGTCTGATTCATTCGCCTGATTGTTCTCCATATTTCCCTGGTTGTCAGCACGTTGATTTTGCTGATGTCGATTCATGTTCACCTTATTTACACAAAGTAGCAAACAAGGTGTGATGGAATAAGCAAAAGACTTTAATCAAAGCAAACACTATTTAGTAATTTCAAAACTGTATTCCCCGGCAACGGCGCTAAAATTTGATACGCTCAAATTACACCTATTACTGGTATAACGCGGACGTTGTCAAATATAGTAACCCAACAAGGTTGGGGTCGAATCCCACAGGGAATATGGTGTGAAAAGGTTACTAAAGTCGTAAATGCTAAGTTCTAGGTGTAATGTCTTAATCCGATAATGTTGGTAAAAGTTGGTCTTTTCTATAACTAATTTCTAAACTATTGCTTTGGTGGAAATTTATGATAAAAGAAACTAAGATTGTATCCCCGTTAGATAGAATGTATGATCATGGGTATTGCTCTTGATATACTTCTAATGAATTTTTATATGAATGCACTTAATCTCTATGTGAATCTCTACTATTTCCCAATAAATAAAGATTATGTCTTTCTATGATTTTCCAAAATATAAGAAAGTGACTATGAAGAACGATTAATCATGCCAAGTAAATTCATCTTATTCCTAAGTGAATTTATTAAACAAAGGTTAAAGCTTTGAGTCCTTGTTAATTATTCTTACCAACCCTAATTATTTTCCCAAATAAATTAGGGTTTATGGCTTTAACCAATGTTTGCAACCATTAATTATGAATGAAGAATGAAGAATAATCAAATCCTAATAATCCATTATGTGTATATCAATCACAAAACCCAATCACAAAACACCCATCATTGGGTTCACAACGCTAGTAAAGGGAATTAGCTACTCATAGAGAAAGAAGAACAATGAGAATCATAAAGCTTACAATTGATTGAATGGACTAGAAAAATTACTTGCAATTGTTTGTCAACTCCAAAAGAGCTCAAAAATACTAATACTTATGCTAAAGAATATAAACTCTGAGGTCCAAAAAACTGCTCAAAATAAAACCTAACATTAAGTATTTATAAGGGTCCAGCCGTGCAAAATAGGAAAGGCAGAAATGCCCTTGACGGATCAATGTACGGACCGTATATTTTATACGGTCCGTAAATTCAGTGAAGTCGTCCGTGAAATTCTCCAGTTGTTAGATTATACGATCCATTTTTACGGACCGTATATTTTATACGGTCCGTGAAATCTGCTGTAAATCCTTTTCTCTTTTAAAACGCTTCTGGACTCAACATACGGTGAGATTTACGGACCGTAAATATTATACGGTCCGTACTTCTTCCCGTACTTCCACTTCAAGATTATCCTCTTTCTGTTAAGCTTCTACGCTGGATTGTACGGACCGCGAAATTTATACGGTCCGTATGTTATGCCGTAAAAATCAGTTTGCAGTTGGTTTTCTCTTCTTTTGCACAACTTTTTACTCCATTTGCATGACTTGCTCCCGAAATACATTAAACATCTGCCACATGTCACAAAAACATCAAACAGACTACAACTTGCTTAAAAACAAGTAAAACTCATAGCCAAAAAGTATCAAATGTGCCATAATTTCACGGCACATCAGGTATCCGAAATACACGCAATATGATTATCGTGCGATTTCATTATTAAGATTTGTTATTCGGGATATACTATCGAGTCTTCGTAAATGTATTATGTTTTATACTGCATTTAGTTTCTCACTACTCCACTCGTGGATGCCTCAATTTTTCCTTCACTGAGCCCGGGCCAGGATATGTTATCACGCGTATTCCACTGCATTGTTCGCCATGCCTCGATGTGAGGGGGTAGGTATACATGTACATGGGTTGTGGAGTATGATGTGCCATGTACACACATTCTGGTATATGATGATATGATATGATATGGCCATCTGATATGTTTGATATGTGCACATTCTGATATGATATGATATGTTATGGAGCTATTCCCTACTCTGGAGTATGCTGTGTTGTGGCGCTAGTGACGGGGTGGCGACCACGTTCTGTTCACCGTGTCCCATAATGGGGCCGGATATGGCATACGTTCTGACATGAATTACCTATGTTTTGTGAGTAAGCATTTTGATATTCCGGTTATTGCACTTATTTTTCTGTACTCCCTGCTCAGATTATGATTCTGTTTATTGTATTTCATGCTTTACATACTCAGTACATATTCCGTACTGACCCCCTTTTCTTCGGGGGCTGCGTTTAATGCCGCGCAAGTACACCCAGATGATGTGAAGTTATTATAGAGGATGTTCCAGTAGAGTTGGCAAGCTCCATTTGTTCCTGGGGTGCTACTGAGTCAGAGTTTGTATGTGTGCTTCTTCTGGATTGATGTTAGAGACTTTGCAGACAGAGTCGTGGGTATAGTATGTTAGTTGTGTATGCGGCTTCATCAACCGATATGTCATTCCGTATTATGTGTTAAATTCTGTATGATCATAGATTTTGTTTGATTTGGAAAGCATTGAACAAGCATATTTTGAGAGTTTATTATATATTTTATTTTTACCTGATTTAAAAAGTCTACTCAGATTACGTGTGACCCAAAGGTCTGTGGGTTCGCTCAGCTTCGGATGTGGGGCCGGGTGCCCATCACACCCTAGTGGAATTGGGGTGTGACAGTATGCCAAAGAAGGGGGGCATCACTGTTGTCCCTAATTCCAAGAATGAGTTGATTCCTACAACGACAGTTACCGGATGGCGACTGTGTATGGACTACTAAAATCTCAATACCGCGACTTGTAAAGACCACTTCCCTATGGCTTTTATTGATCAAATGCTTGATCAGCTAGCTGGAAGAGCTTATTATTGCTTTTTGGATGGCTATTCGGGGTACAACCAAATTAACATTACATTAGAGGACCAGGAGAAAACCACTTTCACTTGTCCTTATGGCACTTTTGCTTTTAACCGCATGCTTTTTGGCTTATGCAATGCCCCGGCTACTTTCCAACGGTGTATGATGTCTATTTTCTCGGATATGGTGGAAGATTTTTTGGAAGTCTTCATGGATGACTTTTCGGTTGTTGGTGACTCTTTTGACGAATGTCTTGCCAATCTCGGTATGGTATTAAAGCGGTGTGAAGAAACCAACCTTGTACTTAATTGGGAGAAATGTCATTTCATGGTGAAGGAAGGGATTGTCCTTGGCCATAGGATTTTCGAGAAGGGTATTGAGGTAGACCAAGCAAAAGTTGATGTTATAGACAAGCTCCCTCCACCAATCTCTGTCAAAGGAGTTCGTAGCTTCTTGGGACATGCCGGCTTCTATCGGCGGTTCATCAAAGATTTCTCTATGATCGCCAACCCGATGTGTAAGCTTCTTGAAAAAAAAGCTAAGTTTGCGTTTGATGAGAGGTGCCTTAAGGCATTTAATGAGTTGAAGGAAATCCTCGCCTCTACTCCAATTATTGTATCTCCGGATTGGTCATTGCCATTTGAGCTCATGTGTCACGCGAGCGGATTTGCTATTGGTGCGGTGCTTGGGAAAAGGGACAACAAAATCATGCACCCAATTTATTACGCTAACAAGACCCTCAATGGAGCTCAAATGAATTATACCGTCACTGAGCAAGAACTTCTAGCCATTGTCTACGCGTTTGAGAAGTTCCGGGCCTATCTACTTGGATCCAAAGTGGTTGTTCATACGGATCATGCGGCCTTGAGATATTTGATGACAAAGAAAGATGCAAAAGGCGCAGTTGATTCGTTGGGTATTGTTGTTGCACGAGTTTTACTTTGAAGTCAAAGATCGAAAAGGTTGTGAAAACCAAGTTGTGGATCATCTATCTAGACTTGAGGAAGCTGGGAGACCGAGTGGAAATCTTGAGTTAAATGATGTTTTCCCCGATGAGAGACTCTTGGCTGTATCTTGTGAGGTTGCTCCTTGGTATGCAGATTGAGGGCACAGACCACCACTCCCTGAGCAGTATCACCCACCCCACTCTCCTCCCAGTATGCAGAGGGGGCTTCATTCTTCACATCCGTTGATGCTAGCGAGGCAGTAACAGAGGAATCAGCTGCTCCTAAGCGAAATTCAGATGAGGAACAAGAGCGGTTGCGGCTGCAAAAGATGAGGTAGCTGTAATCTGATTCCCCTATGAGGGGTATCGAAAGTACTATATAAAAGGGGTGACTACAGTCAGCGGGGGTAATCCGAGGAGAAAGGAAGAAGAAAAAATCAGTATGAGCGACTTAGAGAGCTATCCTCAGATTACTGATCTCATCCAGCACTATCATCTTGAGGCATTCACACAGCCTCCGGGGGATTATTGCCTGACCATGGTTCGGGAATTCTATGCTACCTACAGAGTGATGCTAGAGCAGCAGCACAAGAACAAAAGAGCTTTGAAAATCGCCCCTCCATTAGACACAGTGTATGTTCGGGGTGTCCATGCTGATATCTCAACCCGCGCAATCAACAGGTTTTATTTTGGTGATGACTTCGTGGCACCGACCAAAGTGGAATATGATGATAAGTTTAAAAGAAGGGCTGAGCAATCTGTAAGGGAATGGTTTGCGACGGTGAAGGCTAGAGGACCGGCGGACCAGGCCTCATGGGTGAGAAACTTGGCTGCCAAAATACATAAGGCAAATATCAGCTTGGAAGCTAAATTTTGGTGGAATTTCGTCATATATCGGGTTCTACCCACGGGAGCAGATAACATAGTCACGCCAGGCAGAGCAGTGGTTGTGGCTGCTATGCTATCCAGGTTCCCAATGAACTTGGGTGATTTGATCAGTAGAGCCGCTCAGGCACGCGTACCACAGGAGGCGACAACCTTGATATTCCCATGCCTTATCACACAGTTGTGTAGGTTGGCCCAGGTGAGGCACATTGATACATTTGTAGCCACTCTCCCCGCAACAAAGGTGTGTGGCATCACACGGAGTAGGGATGAGACCCTCTGTACATCTCAGGCCACCAGTACTTCATTGCTAGATCTCATGGATAAGCAGACGGAGCATGTTATGGATTCAGTACCATAGGGCACAGTTGATATGGGCACGGAAGGACTGTCCATAACTGAGGCCTCCACACCATCTGTAGCTGATGCTACCCCTTCTTCAGAGGCACCACCTCGACCTGCTGTCCCATCTTCATCTCCTATTCCTACGTCAGCCGCATTATCGACCTCCGAGGATCTCTTTGTCCTCAACAGAGCCAACTTCAGAGAGTTTGCCATCAAGGCAGAGCGTGATGATCAGCAGGTGACCCTGATATTACAGCAGTTGGATAGGTTTGTCCGAAAAGAGATTGCACCAGAGTTGAAGCCTCTTCAGGAGGCTATGGAGAGGCATCACGCTAGGGTAAATGTGCGACTTGACAGTTTAGAGATGCGGATACTCACTATTAAGAAGAAGAGTGCGAGTGGTACTTCAGGATATTTGAAGACCGAGCTTGACCAGCTCAGAGCTGAGATTAAAGCCCTTCAGACAAGAGAACAGATTATTGTGGATGAACCGACACCACCTGCACCAGTCGCCAACATTTCAGATTTAATCAGAGTAGTTGACTTGGTGACTGAGGATGAGCCTAGGGAAAGTCACAAAAAAAAGAGGCCTGACACATTGGCTGATGATGAGGATGAGGGGGAAGATAATGAGGATGAAGACCACGAGCTTTAGGAGGGTATTCGGCGGTCGCGCCTGGACACGCGGTTCACCGGCGCATCTTCCAGCACTAGTGCTTTCCCAGCACTAGTCAGGTCGATTACGATAGCTCCTCAGGACCTTCAGCCACAGGGCCAGTCAACTCTGCCTCTTGAGTCTAATGAGCCAGCAGTAGAAAGGACTCTCATTCACACTACTGTGGAGGATACACCTCAGCAGCAACAGCAGGATTAGAGCATCTCAGGTCGGCCCCTCCACTATGGGGTGATGGTATGATTTTTGATGCATTGGGGACAATGCATCCTCTTTTTGCTGGGGATGGGGTAACCTGATGTACCTTGTAGTGTATATATGTGTTAAATCTTATTTAAAGTAATTGTGACTTCCATGGTTGTTGCAGTTTGAACTTATGGCATGAATTTTGAATGAAAAAGGATATTTGTGAACTTGAAATGGATTGATTTGAAATTGACCCCTTCAAAAGTTTATTGCGTATCTTAAGTTTTAATGAATTGACATGCATGGTTCTTTTTGTGACATCATAGATATTAGAGTGTGTATGAATTGAGTGTTCAAATCCTTATTCCATTGTGAGTGTGATAACTTCTTGTGTTCATTGTTAGCATATGTGGATCTAGAACTTGCCTGGTAGGTTGTACTATATTGCTTAGGATAGTTGGCTGTGAAGTCATCATAGGCTTTCCTTGTAAATAGTCACGTTAACCTTAAAAAGCCAAAACCCGTTCTATATGAATATCACTAGTTCCCATGTTGAGCCTTTGACTGTTTCTCTTGATTAGCCGTAACAAACCTTTTCCCCGCTTCATGAATTCATTCCATCTTTGCACCCGTTCCCTCCTTGACACTACTAGAGAAAAGAGGCACATCGCTTAAGCTAGGGGTGGTATATGTGTGAAGTAAAGGCCAAGAGCCTAAAGCTGGGGGTGTGTGAGTTGCATAGTCGAGAACTGGATGTGATAGCGGATCAAATTTGAGAAAAGTTTTAAAAAAATATTATATAATAATAATAATATTGTCTCATAAAAATATTGTAAATTCTAGTAAGAATAAAATCGCATCTTAGTCATGAGTTGAAGAATGAATAGAATGGACATGAAAAGAAAGGTCAAAATCTGTAGTGTCAAGGAGGATGAGTCACTAATTCCAAATGAGTATCCTACCCATCCCCGAGCCTACATTACAACCCAAGAACAAGTCCTATAGTGATCACAACTGAACTATTCGAAAGTGTTAGGCATTGAAATTAAAGGCAAGCATATGGTATCGGCACTTGTAAATCATGAACTTCGTTGTGAGCGCAAGTGCTTTCTATTCTCATCCATCCTTGTCCTGATTCTTATCATAAAATTGTGTGTGGGACATTCTCTAATCTAAGTGAGGGCATAATGGTGAATACTCGCACGCATAAATGCTTCTAATAATGTGATGTCATTGATTGAAGCGTCATGGTCAATTCTAATAAGTTATTATGAAAGAACCTTGTTTGGGAATGAGGAAAGGGGGAGTTGATTTGAAAAAATGCACATGCCGGTAGTAATGAGAAAGCACCATTGTAGTCACTTTTACTTTATTTTTAGCATAGTTGTAGTTTTATTTTGTGGTTGTTTTGTCTGACTTACTTGAGGACAAGCAAAGATCCTAAGTTGGGGGTGTTGATGTGCTGCGGATTTGTGGCACATTCGACGCCTTTTTACTATGAATTTTGGTTGTTTTCAAGTAAGTCTGGTTCTTGTTAATATGTTTTTGTTGTGTTTTAGGCAATGTCCCAAAAGCAAAAACCAAAGAACAAAGGAAAAATTGGCCAGAAATGAAAAATCGACGTCCCGTCGATCAGTCGACGGACCGTCCTTCGAAGCGTTGATAAACTCGATTTTCCAGTGATGAACTTAGTTGAAGACGACAAAGGACTGAGGCATCGACGAAGCGTCGAACTGATCGACACTTCATCGTTTGTGTCGTCAATCAAGATCTATCAACAAGAAGAGAGAAAGACGGAATACTCGACGGAGCGTCGAACTGGTCGACGGCACCGTCGAATGGATCACATCACTGAAGATGCAAAGGACGGAGGAATCGACGGATCGTCGAACGATCGACGGTCTGTCGATCTTGCTATCAGGGGCAATTTTGTCAGTCGCTGCAGTGCGTTTTTGGAGCCTATTTAAAGAACATTTTAGGTTATTTTTAGCAGCCAGTTTTCATTTTATGCACGTGAACAAAGTTCCATTGGTGGGTGAGCATTGATTACTCCACTTTTGGAGCTTAGTGAAGACATTAAGATTCCATTGTCCATCATCTTTATCACACTTTGTAAGCTTTATGTCTCATTTATTGCTTACTACTTTTGAGACTATCATGTGTGAGTAGTTTCTTTAATCAAAGCTGTGGACCCAAATGATGGGTGTTATGTAATGGGTGTCTAACATTGTATATAAATATAATGGGTTGTGATGTGTTTTATTATTTCTTACATTCATTGTTAGTTAGTGGTTGCAAACACTTGCTTTTGCACAAACCCTAGTTTATTTGGAAAGATGAACTAGGGTGTGATTTGAAATAATATAATAGTGAGAACATAGTTCATTGTGTTTCTTGGATTTGGAAATGTATAATCTACTCTCCTCCTCGGACTACTCCCACTCGGACCAATCCACACACTTGTATCATTTTGCTTGGAATAGGAAGTATTATAAGGTGATGCACGTGAATATCTATTAGAAGACGCCTCATAAGAATTATATGCAATCCCATTATCTTCACAAGTATACATACCATAAAGTGCATAGTCAATAGGCTCATCACCACCACATTCTTCCCATTCTTGTAAATTCTCACAGAGTGGTTCATATCGAAAGTGGGAGGAAAAAGCATACCTCAATTCGCCTCCATGTTCATGGTGTGTAGAATGAGACTCTTCATGTCAGTATCCACCATAGGACTCTTCCTCATACTCATCTACTCCTTCTTATTCATAAGCCTCATGAGGTGTTGCTTCACAATTGCCCTCGGAGTAGTATTCTTCACCCTCGTATGGGTTATGATCATATCGACCATATTCTTCATTCGGTCTACGAGCACCATCTCCATCATATTCATTGTAAGAATAGTGATGCCCACCATCATGGTCATACCTCTCGTCAACTCCCTCATAGCCTCCGTCACCTCCATAGTCATACCCTCCATTGCTAGAGGCATAACCTTCAAAATCATCTCCACAAGACTCGGAAGCTATGGATGACATCCTTATCTCTCTCTCTCCTTATGTCTACTCTTCGTGTACCTACAAAATGAGCAAACAAGATTAGTATTAAAAGCTCCTCACGTCACTCGTATTTGCACTCACACTTACCTCTCAACCTAAGTTTCTTCCAAGGTTGGTCAAGAACCCTTTTATTCCAAATCAATTCACAATATTGCTAAGCTTTATGGAGGAATAAATTCTTTTTAATCGAAAGACGGATGACTCAAAGCAAACGGACAAGAGCCAAAGATGTTTCAACGAAATAAATGAAAAAACTTAAGAAGAATTGGCACGAAATGAATTCGAACTCAAGAACTAATTAGCAACTAATAAGATCGATTACTAGTTGTTAATTAGTTTTAAGAATCAAAGGAAAGGATTAGGAATAGAATCAAAAGAGAATTAGAGTTGAAAAGCCTGAAATGCGCAACATGCTTCACCTGTGCAGCACATGCTATTCGCAAGTGCAACATGCTATGATGATCTGCGTCTAGCAGATGATGCAAACCAAAATTTTCAACTCTCTGTCACAAGATGCTACACCACCTGCGACTAGCAGGTGCTACATGCGACTAGCAGGTGCTACTAGCATGTGTCGCATATGGTCCAACTTTTGTGACTTTAATTTTTCTCTTGGGATTTGTTTGGATGCTTCTTTTTCTGAATTTTCCTTATACTTGGGCCCACAAAACCTAGTATTTTCCCCTTTTGGGCTAGAAAACACCTTTTGACCAAAAATTTGAAGATCAAACACTCCTTTTAGGTCACCTTCTTCCTTTGAAGATATGAACAACCTCAAGAACGCAAGAACAATTTCAAAATTGCAACTACCTTCAAATCAACTCGGAATTCGCTCAAATTTCGGATCTAAGTTCTCTTTGATATGGAGAACAAAGCCCACTAGGTTTTAACCTTCAATTTCAACCGAATCAAAAGACCCACTTTTCAAGTTCTTGAGTTCTTCAAAGCTTCAAAGTTCAACAATGGTGATTCACTTCAAACTTCTCCAAATCACTAGTAACTTCGGATTTAGAGGTTGTTGATAGTAACAAACTCAAATCCAACAACACGACAACAAAAATCAAATTTTCGATTTTTTTTTTTTGGAATTTTCAATTTGTTTTTTGAATTTTCAGATTTTGAACCTAGGATTAGAAATTGTAGGAACAATCTCTTAGCCTATGCTCTGATACCAAATGATACGAATCGATTTGGGGATGAAGCCAAGTCAATTCAAATGCAAAACAATTAAAGGATATAAAGAAAAGGATATTCATCATCAAAATCTAAGTAATGAAATGAAAGACAAGCTATATATACAAGCTAAGTAAACAAGACTAATAGGAAATTACAATGCTACCCTTAATGAAGTAAGGGTGTTGTTTGGCTAGTCTTCTTATTGTAGTCTTCAATTCAAGAATTGGCCTTCAATGGCCAAACACACCCCTCCTTGCATAGATGGCCCTCTAATCAACCTTGCATGCATGGCCTTCTTGCAAGCCTAACCTTCCTTGCACAAATAGCCAACTCCCGATCTTGTCTAAGTTTGCAAGTGTAGCCCATTTGCAGAAATGTCCCTGTTTGCACGTTTGTCCACTTTGCGCCTTTGGTCCCCTTTCTAGTAGCTTCTTCTTCAATCAACTCCCAAGCCACCTTTCCACACATCATAAGCCATCTTGTGTGTCTTATAGGAGCCTCCAAAGGCCTCAAACGACTTGCTCATCTTTCATGTAGCTTGTAGAGCTTGAAGTCTCATATCTCGTCCTTGAATGTATGTCTTGAAATGAAATGTGCTAAGTAGGATCATATCACAATATGGAGATGCAGATACTGAGGTCACTAATGAAGAATCACCAGATATTATTACTCCAGTTGCAGATGAGACATAGACAATAGATGACATTCCTACAGATGAAGTTGTGCTTCATGATGCTAGCATGCAGATGCCTTCCTTGCTTCAACACCATGATGCAGTAGATGAGCAAATGACTATTATGCCAGATGAACAACAACACCAGGCCAGGCCTACCAGAAATGCCAAACCTTCTATTTGGCATAATGACTATGTCATGACACTTAAGCCTGGTGGACAGTGGACATATCCTATATCCAACCATATCATGTACTCACATTCGCCTTCTACCTATCAGGATTATAAAGTGTTTTTCAGCAGCAGTTGAACGTAAGAGCTTCAAAGATACTTCTAATAATCCATTATGGGTAGAAGGAATGCAAAGGGAGATTGATGCTATGGAGGAAAATAATACTTGGAAGCTGGTTCCATTGCCACCTGGTAAGCAGACAATTATAGGATCAAAGTGGGTATACAAGATCAAGCTGAAGGCCAATAGTGAGGTGATCAAATACAAGGCAAGACCAGTAGCCAAAGGATACACATAAAGAGAAGGTCTAGACTATCATGAAATTTTTTCAACAGTAGCAAAAATGGTCAGTGTGAGAACAGTGATTAGTTTAGCAGCATCTCATGATTGGGAGTTATATCAGATGGATGTCAATAATGCTTTCCTTCAAGGTGACTTAGATGATGAAGTATACATGTCACTTTCTCAAGGTTTTCATAGACAAGGGGAGATAAGAGTTTACAAGCTGATGAAGTCCTTGTATGGACTTAAACAAGCATCAAGATAGTGGAACATTAAGTTCACGAATGCCTTGATACAGGCAGGATATATACAAAGCACTCATGACCATGCTTTGTTCACTAAGAAGGACAAAGAGAGGTTAGTGGTTGTATTGATCTATGTGAATGATTTGTTGATCACAAGAAATAGCACAGATATTATTAATGAGACAAAAGACTACTTGCATAGTCAGTTTAAAGTAAAACAGTTGGGAATTCTGAAGTATTTTCTTGGCATAGAAGTGCTCAGATCCAAAAATGGGATTTTACTCAATCAAAGGAATTATGGTCTTGAGTTGATTGCTGACTTGGGAGTTGGGACTAAGTGGTTCTAAACCATCTTTCACACCATTATAAGCTAATGTCAAGTTGACTTCTATGGAGTATGATGAAGCAGTAAAGAAAAAAAATGATTCATTTTGGAAGATGCAGGAAGCTACCAGAAGTTGGTTGGAAAGTTAATCTACTTGACCATCACAAGACCAGACATATGCTTTGCAGTGCAAGTGTCAGTTCATACAACTTCCAAAAAGGTCACATTGGGATGCAGCACTAAGGGTGGTTAGATATGTGAAGAAGTCACCTGGACTAGGTATGTTATTAAGGAGAAATTCTATCACACAAATGTCAGTTTTCTGTGATTCAGACTGGGCTTCATGCCCCAATACTAGGAGGTCAGTTACAGGATTTGCAATACAGCTTGGTAAGTCCTTGATCTCATGGAAGTCTAAGAAGCAACATACAGTTAGTAAAAGCTCAGCAGAAGCAGAATATAGGTCCATGGCCTCAGCAGTTTCAGAAGTTGTTTGGCTACTTGGACTGCCTAATGACTTACAAGTTTCAGTGATCCTACCAATTAAAGTGTTTTGTGATAGCAAAGAAGCTATCCAAATAGCTACTAATCCCATGTTCCATGAAAGAACCAAGCATATAGAGATAGATTGCCACTTTGTCAGAGAAAAATACAAGAGTGGACTGATGCAACCTACATATCTCAATACAAAGCTACATCTTGCAGATTTGCTCACAAAGGGACTAGGAGTTGCTCAACATCATTTCTTATTATCCAAGCTAGGAGTTCTTGATATGTTTCACCCACTAGCTTGAAGGGGAGTGTTGAAATATGATGTATATCGAGTGTAGCGTATATTAATGTATTGAAGTGAAGAGTAGTTAGTCGAGTTAGTTAGTTTGTTAGATGATCACATGTGGTTGATGGCCAGCTGGATACTGCTGACATGTTAGTTACAACTGCAAATACTCCACTCTCTTGTAATGATTAATTCAATTCAATGAAAATTCTCCTCTCTTCTCCTCTAACTGTTTTTCCCTCCAAAATGTCAATTCACCATGGATGAGCTTGAAGATCAATTCATGGTTCTAATTCAATAATTTCATAATTATCCATGAAATTAACCCTGGGTAGTTCTTTGGGAACACTGTAAAAAATGGTGTCACTTATAGTTGCTGAGTTTCTGGTATTTGATTCATCCAACTTTTAGGTAACTTAAAAGATTTCGTTATTATTTTCTATCGTCTGACAAGAAGCAGCAGTCTCCATCATACTATTTAATTTAGCTGTAATTGTGGAAATTAAATATTACATATGCGTGTTTACCATATAGTCCGTATAAGATTAAAACAATAAAAAAGAATAAAGAAAACTACTACAGCACCATATTTTAATTTATTAGAAGGATAAACATCATCTTCTGTTTCCTGTTTGGTGTCAACGACAACGAGGCAACCCAATCTCATTAGCTGCTAAGAAATAGTAAAAGATTACGTTACTAACACTATGATTTAGAATTTCCTGATAAAAACTGGCCACTTGTCTCCATTAATTTGACTGCTAAATTTGATATATAAAAATACGAGTTTGCAAGGTCAAAATAAAAATTATATCATAGTTGAAGTTCCTGTTGCCTGTCTGCTAATATTTGTTCAATGCGTAGTATTGTAGCAAAATTCTACATATAGGTCGTCTACCACGGTACTAGAAATTTTGGATATGCTTACACAAAATATATTGATTACTCTCTCCGTTAATCAATTTTAGTTGCCATATTTCTTTTTCCCATGCTCTTTAAGAAATCATAAATAAGAAGTGCTTGCCCCTCAGATTTATATTTCTCTTCAAAATGTCCACTCTATTAATATCGTTTACCTTCAAGAACAATTAATATTAAGGGCAAACAACAACAACATACCCAGTGTAATTTCATAAATGGAGTCTGGAGAGGGTAGGATGTATTAAGGGCAAAGTAGGAAAAATTTAACTAATTATAATTTGATTTTTTAAGATGACATGTATTTTGAGCCAAGTATGTTTAGTAAATTTGACGATTAAAAGGGGACAGAGGAGTAATTAGTTAGTCCCTACTTTCCACGTTTGACTCATTTTCTTATTAGTTCGTTCAAAAATAAATAACACACACTACAAGAAAAAATATATTTGGCAACAAATTTTTTTTTTATTGCCATAGATTGATTATTGTTGCAAAAAGTACTTTTGGCAACAAAAAAAAATATTTTGTTGCATGAACTATTCCCAACGGCTGTTATTGCAACAACGTGCAACAATTTTTTTTTTTTGTTGCCAAAAATACTTTTTGCAACAATAATCAATACTATGGCAACAACATTAAATTCTTTGGCAACAAAAAAATCATTTGCCAACAATAAAACTAAGTTGTTGCCAAATATAAAAAAATTTGTTGCGATTTCTATACTTTCTTATAGTGACATTCCTATATTTTCTTAATGAGAAGTTTTTATCATATTTAAAACCATAAGTTTCAAAAGCCTTATAACCACGTAAATATTATAATATATTTACGAATATAAATTTCAATTTAAAAAAAAAATCTAATTAAGCACAAAGGTCATATTGGGGACTTGCAATGTCATATTGATTGCAGAATCCTTTCTCTCCTCCACAAACACAAAGGTTCATCCTCTTTTATTTAGAAGTTGGTATATATGTAAATGTTGTTAGATCTTGTTGTGAGGTACGTGATCGATTTCCTTCAACAAACTTTGAATTATAAAGTTTATAAGGCTTCTTTTTCTTCGTTATCTTCAACACTGACCAAACACTTAATTGGGCGTGGGAGAGTTCACATTGCTGTTATAATATATGGTACGGTGTCAAACTGTACGAAGCATTTTTAGTTTATTTAATGCAATATACACCATGTATCTATATGACGTGTTGGTATAAAAATGAGTGACACACACATACAGATACAATATGTAAATATATTCTTGTTTAGAGATAAAAAAAAAATAGTTTACAAATTGATGATGATTTTGTGGTTGAAAAATTAGTCATGCTTTGATTTGGTTTGTAAGCAATTGATATTTCCTGTGCGTGGTTATAGTTTCATGCAAATACGTGTATGGTTGCATAGTGACATCATAGGCTGCGGTTGAGGCTGCATGGCATGCACTGTATTTATCCAGATGTTTCTTCTATAGGAGAAAATAACAAAAACGGTCCTTTATGTTGGTAGGTTTAAAATAATCAATTTAGTATATTCTAGAGTTGTTTTAAAATTTGTTAAAACTAAGTGAGCATTTCTGATGCCATCAATTGTTTTAAAAATATTCTAATTATTTGATTTAATGAGAACTACAAAAAAGAATTAACAAGAGAGCGAGTCATGTCAAGTTTCATAAATTACAACACAAAGTTGTACCTAGCATTAAAAATAAATAAAAATATACAGTAGAAAATGCAAAATTTATACCTCCAAAAGTGAGGTTTTGTCGATTTTCTATTGTACTTAAAGGTTTCTTTGAAGCAAATTAAAATACTTAATTTATCTGATAATTCTTGTCCTATTATGAGTTTTCATTTTGATTTTGGGAGATGGTGGTTGTCTGTTTTGGAAATTAAAAAAGCAAATAATTACGCTAACTCTGTTATAGAAGCTGAACTAATTGCTTTAGCTTCAATTAGTGAAAAAATAAATTGGTTGAGTGATTCATTATTACGATATTTTATTTTAAAAATTAAATTCTTTAAATTTTAATTTATTGTGATTGAGTGATCATTACTCCTTACAATAGTAATTTCAAACCCATAAAAAGAAAAAAGAGTATATCTAGGGTGTGTTTGGTATGGAGGAAAATATTTTTCAGAAAATGTTTTCTAATTTTCTCATGTTCGTTTGGTCAAAAATTTTGAAAAATATTTTCCTCAAAATTGAGAAAAATGACTTCCCTAATAAAAGTAGGGAAAAAACAAGTTCACAAGTTCATTCCACCAACCACCTACCACCACCCAACCCAACCCCAAGCACTCCCAACCCCCACCCACCCCACCACCCCATTCCCCCCCTCCCCCCGCCCAAATATAATTTTTTTTTGGAAAAAAATGTTTTGACATTATTTTTTATTCCCCCCCCCCCCCCACACACACCAAAAAAAAGTCACCCCCATGCCACCCCTACCCCCGCACCCTACCCCTCCCCCTACCCCCTCCCCCCGTAAAAAAAATTAATATTTTTGAAAAAAAAGTTTTGACATTTTTTTTGGTTTTTTCACCCCCCCCACCCTACACCCTCCCCCCCCCCCCCCCCCCCCCCCCCCCGCCAAAAAAAATATTTTTTTTGGCAAAAAAGTTTTTACATTTGTTTTGGTTTTTTCCCCCAACCCCCACCCCACCCCGTGTTACACCCCGGAAAATTTCTCGTTAACATACAGTGAATAGATTAATAAAGGGCACGACGTATACGATGTTTAAATAAGTAAGAAATAACATTTGATGATTCTTAATAAGACTTCAAAGACATTGAGGTATGAGACGGAAGTTGTTAAGGAAAGCAATGTATAGGTGGTGTGTCGGGCAAGATATACGAGTATCAAATTAATAATGGCTTAATGATGTTTTAGAAAAGAGTTATAAAGTCCCTTAGATTGTTAATGAGGTGTTAAACAAGTGCTAAGAAGGTTCCATAACGATTTGAGATCAAATGAAGTGACGAGAACAAAATTGGAGAAGAGACAGTTTATACGACCAATTATACGGTCCGTATAATCGTCACAGTGAAGGCCCCTCACTGATGGGGTTATACTGTCACTTATACGGACCGTATAGAATTATACGAACCGTATAATGTGCTGTATAATTGACACATAAAGGGGTGGTTGTTGAAGCGATTTCACGATCACTTATACGGACCGTATAAGTGTCCGTATAATGATGACGGGACAAATTTTTAATTTATAAAAGAACACCCCAAGTTCATTTAATTCATTTCATTTTCTCTCTCCACGACTCAAGACCTCTCTAGAAACTTCCACACTCTTCATACATAAGAATCCAAGTGAAATTAAGGATCCACTTCATCAAACCAACAAAATTAAGTGTAAGAGACACAATAAAGTTCATCCAAGTCAAGAAATCTCATAGGAAGTGGAACTAGGGTTTTGCTCAAGTGAAGTATTCCCACTCAAGGCTTATTCCTACACCATCTAAGGTAAGTTTTATGGTATTTCCATGTTGTCTAATGTATTGAAAAGTTGAAACACTTGGATTGTAGAAGGATATAGAAAATGGGTTATTAATGTAAGGATAGTGTCATTTTTTAGTAGTAGTTTGGAGTGAATCATGAATATTGATATGTTATGATTGTAATTACGTTATGAATGATGTTAAGAGCATGATAAAAACATTAGATGAGAATGAATGTAATGTTGTATTATGATCATGATTATGGATGACCTTGAGAGGAAATTGTGGGGTCGGATAATGATGAGTTTGATAAAAGTTATTGATGAGGATCTTATGCATGTTAACGTTTGGGAGTTGATATATGATATGGAAAAAGTAGTAGAAACAAAGGAAATGCTGCTCAAATTTCTCTAGCTTTAGTTCAAACACGCTTACATTATTGGTTATGTAATTTGAGTATGAACTCTCTTGAAGGCAAAAACGTGAATATTGGAAAGGAACGTTCAAGCGATAGTGTAGCTAAATAAAAAGGTATGTGAGGCTAGTCCTTTCTTTCTAAGGAATGAATCTTATGGCATGATTTTCCCTCCTCCTCCATGAATTCCCTATATTCCGGAAGACTAAGAGTCTATATTCATGAATAGCCATATGAGTTAAAGATAAGAGATATTATAAACATGATAATGATGAGCTTAAGTCCAAAGATTCTAGAGTTCACGATATGCTATTTCTATAAAAGCAAATGATGTTAACTACGATCCATTGATGTTTTTTTTTTGTATACACTCACCTTATATGCTAATTCCTTCAAGGTGAGGCAGAATGCTTATGAATGCTCTATAATGAAATCGGGGGTTCACGACCTTATGTCACCCCGATAAATTATAGTTGTCTTGAGTTTCTATGTATGCATTATGATAAGTACATGATGATGATATTACACTGCGCCTATATGGTCGGGCAGACACCGCTAAGGCGGGCAATGTGTACACCATGTCTAGATGGCATGGGCAAACACCACTAGTGGGCAGCATGAGATGGTACCCCGGACGCGGGCTAATGATTATCACACCGTACCTATATGGTCGGGCAGTTTATACATATATGCATACATGATATGATGATGACTATGGAGTAAGCCAGCATGCATTATTTCTTTTATGATTGATAGTCAGTTGCAGGTTGATCCTCATTTGATGCTTCCTTATTTCATTGATGTATTGTTATTGTTGATGCCTTACATACTCAGTACAATGTTCGTACTGACGTCCATTTTCTTTGGACGCTGTGTTCATGCCCATAGGGAGACAGGGAGACGGTGCAGACCCATAGGAGCTATCAGCAGATTTACAGGAGCACTCCATTATTCCGGAGGTGCCATTGACTTATTATTTTGTGTACATATATGTACTTTGGGCACGATGGGGTCCTGTCCCATCCCTATATCTAGCACTTTAGTAGAGGCTCGTAGATACATATGTGTGGGTAGTATGGTCTCACAATTTTCCCACGGGTATATTTATATATATGTTTTGATAGCCGAAGGGCTTATGTATATAAAAGCAATTATAGCCGAAGGGCTTATGTATATAAAAGCAATTATCTTTTCAATTGAAAAATGTTTTTTCCTATGATTATGCGCACAAGAATAATGAAGAAACGTATGATGAGTATGATGAAGTAATAGAATGAGTGGTGCTCGGTGGTTAGCCCCGGGTACCCGTCATGGTCCCTAGTCGGGTCGTGACAAAAGTGGTATCAAAGTAGTTCAGTCATAGGAAATGTCTACGAGCCGTGTCTAGTAGAGTCTTATTTATGGTGTGTTGCGCGTCACACTAATAAACAGGAGGTTACAGGGCATTTAAGAAAAATGACCATCTTTCATCCTAAGAGATCGTGCGATAGAGCTGTGTTATAAGATTTTCTCCTCCTTAATAGTGTGCTATGATTTCAAAATACCGCCAAAGGGAAAAGATACAGCCGTCCAGAAGGGAAAGACTACGATGAAAAGGCGGGTAGAAAGAGAGCCGCCAATGAATGTAGAAGAGGGCGAGTCACATAATGAGGCTCCATCTAGTACTTCTCCCACTCCGCTTATTATAGAAGAACAAGAAGGGGCTTCAGCTCCAACTCCTATGCCTCCAGTTCCTCCATCGGCTACTTCGGGTCAACAAGTGACCGAGGCTATTAATCTATTGAGGCAGTTAGTTGCCGCCCAGGCACAGTGGCAGAATGCGGGTCCAAGTGATCGGGCAGCTAGTACCAGAGCCCGTGATTTCATGAGTTTGAATCCTCCAGAGTTTTTCGAGTCAAAGCCGAATGAAGACCCGCAAAGTTTTATTAATGAAATGTTGAGGACGTTGAAGATTATTCATGCCTCCGAAACTGAATCTGTGGAGCTGGTATCTTATAGACTCCGAGATGTGGCGGTATTATGGTACAATAATTGGTTATCATCAAGAAAAGAGAATGCGCCTCCTCCCGTTTGGCAAGAATTTGTAGATTCCTTCATCCGCCACTATTTGCCACCCGCGGTCGCCGAGCTAGAGCAGATAGGTTCTTAAATTTGAAATAAGGAAATATGAGTGCCCGGGAGTATAGCCTTCAGTTTAATTCATTGGCTAGATATGCCCCGACTATGGTGGCCGACATGGGAGATAGAGTGCACCGATTTGTGAGTGGTTTAGGGCCACATTTATTTAAGGACTGTTTGACGGCTTCATTGCAAGATGGGATGGATATTTCCCGCATTCAAGCCCATGCCCAGAATTTAGAAGGACAACAACATCCGCAGAGGGGTAATCGTGATATTGATAGAGGGAAAAGCAAGAGGGCTAGATCTATGAGGGCAGGTAGTGATTATAGAGGGGGATCAAGGTAGACATATCCTAGACACTCAGGCCAGTCGGCGACTAGTGTGCCTCCACGATTTGCATGTAGAAGATTTGATTGCTCCTTTCGTTCAGGACATGGTCAGAGTTCGAGGGCCTTAGATTCTCAGTTTGGGGGAGATTATAGCCAGAGAATACCCCCAGTACCGCGATGCAGCCAGTGCGGTAGACTACATTTCGAACAGTGTCGCCAAGGTTCAGATGCTTGCTATGCCTGTGTCCAGGTCGGGCACATGATGCGAGATTACCCGTCAATGAGTGGTAGAGGTGGGGTTCAGCCCACAGGATCAGCATTTGGCTCCTCTTCAGTGCGCTCGGTAGGGCAGACTCCCCAGATTTCAGCAGGTCTAGGTAGAGGCAGAGAGCGAGCATCTACTTCAGGTGACACTTAGCCCCGTATGTATGCTTTAGCTGTACGACAGGATCTTGAGTCCTCCCCGGATGTGGTTACAGGTACATTACTGTATTCTCCCATGATGCGTATGCATTAATATACCCGAATTCTACCCTATCTTATATTACTTCGTATGTTGCTGGCTGTATTGGGGTGAAACTTGAGCCAATTAAACCTTTTGAGGTATCTACTTCGATTGGTGATCCCGTGATAGCTAGACAAGTGTATAAAGGTTGTGTAATAGTGATATGCGACCGGCCGAATAAAGCTGATTTAGTTGAGCTGAAAATGTTAGATTTCGATGTGATTATGGGCATGGATTGGTTGGCCTCATGTTATGCTAATGTTGATTGCCGAATGAAAGTAGTTCGATTTCAATCTCCGGGAGAGCCCGTGCTTGAATGGAAGGGTAATACAACATCTCCAAGAGGTAGGTTTATTTCCTACCTTAAGGCAAGAAAGATGATAGCTAAGGGCTATATTTATCACTTAGTTCGAATTCATGATACTGAAGCAAAGTCACCAACTTTCCAATACGTTCCGGTAGTGAAGGAATTCCCGGAGGTATTTCCAGATGAACATCCAAGCCTTCCTTCGGAAAGAGAGATTGATTTCGCTATTGATGTGTTACCGGACACCAAGCCTATTTCTATTCCCCCTTACCTAATGGCTCCGGCAGAATTGAAAGAGTTAAAGGGACAATTGAAGGATTTGCTTGAGAAGGGGTTTATTAGACCCAGTTCATCACCGTAGGGAGCACCTGTCCTATTTGTAAGAAAGAAAGATGGCTCCCTACGGATGTGTATTGATTATAGGCAGTTGAACAAGGTGACGATAAAGAACAAATATCCTCTCCCAAGGATTGATGATTTGTTTGATCAATTACAAGGTGCCAAGTGGTTTTCCAAAATAGCCTTGAGGTCAGGTTATCATCAAGTGAGAGTTAAAGAAGAAGATATTCCCAAAACAGTTTTCAGAACGAGATATGACCATTATGAATTCCGAGTGATGTCATTTGGGCTAACTAATGCTCCGGTAGTGTTCATGAATTTGATGAATAATGTATTCAGGCCTCTCTTGGATTTATTCGTAATAGTATTCATTGACGATATTCTGGTATACTCTCGCACAGAATCAGAACATTCAGATCATTTGCGTATTGTCCTTGGAATTCTTCGAACTCGAAAATTGTATGCAAAATTTTCAAAGTGCGAGTTTTGGATGAATTCTGTAACATTTCTGGGTCATGCTATTTCAGATGATGGTATTCGAGTTAACACTCAGAAAATTGAAGCTGTGAAAACTTGGCCAAGGCCTGCGACGCCTACAGAAGTCCGTAGTTTTCTGGGATTGGCAGGTTACTATAGAAGGTTGGTAGAAGGATTTTCCTCTATTTCAGCCCCATTGACGAAGCTAACCCAAAAGTCAGCTAAGTTTCAGTGGAATGATGCTTGTGATCGTAGCTTCCAAGAGTTCAAGGACAGATTAACCTCAGCCCCAGTCTTGACACTCCTAGAAGGGCCAGATGGCTATGTTGTATATTGTGATGCTTCCGGTGTTAGGTTGGGATGTGTGTTTGTTGACACCCAATTTTGTCCCTCCTTTATTTCAATTTATTTAATTGGGCTTCTAAATTTATTGACGAGCTGAACACTTTATTTTCACTATTACTAATTTTCACTACTTTACTATTAACATTACGAGCATTACTTTATCACAATGACTCGTCATCATTTTATCTTCGGATTTTTGTGTTCGTTAAATTAATTATACTTTGTCAAGTTTTTTATTTATTTATCATAGTAAATATATTGTACCAGTTATTAAATTAGAAGCCCAAGAATAATTAAATAGAGGAGAAAGGATCAACAATTTTCACCTCATAAACAATTGCTCGGAAGTATATCAATATTGGACTCATTTTGAAGCTCGTATTTTAAAACGACGTGTTATAATTTTTGTTTCGTCAAAATATTATTTTTATAAGGGATAAATTCTTGATAACAGCTATCTATCCCTAAAAGAAAAAAAAGAAAAAAAAGAAAAGAAAGGAAAAAGGAAAGCTCATTTTTTTTCATCTCACGCTACACATCTCCCCACAATCTGATTTCTTTTTCCCTTTTTCTTTAATGGGCTCCACATATTTCTTTATTTTTTTTATTTTTTTGACTACATCTCAACATCTAACCTAATTTCTCTTTCTCTTTTCTCTTTCACCCTCACAGCCGCACACCCCTTCTCCCTTCTCTCTCACGCTACCTCCACCTCTCCTTGTCCTCTGCTCCTTCCACGACCCGCTGTCCCCCCCCCCCCCCCCCCCCACGCCTCTGTCACCAACTCATCTCTGTCTCCCACACGCTCCCTCCCTCCTTTCCTAAACCCGAATCTAAACCTTATAAAGAGGCTGGTCTTGAACGTTTTCAGGGGGATTTTTTTACTCAACATTTTGGGGGAATTATCTAATATTTTGACAGACATGGGAGTATCTTCCACACTTGATTCTTCCTTCTCCGGTGAACTTTAGCCGCGGGAAGGGATTATTCAACGTTTTCGGAGGGTACCCAGAAATCCCTAGCATATCACAATTTTCATTTTTTTAAAAGGCTACATTTCCCAACTCTAGGACTGTTTAAAAACTTATTCTGTCTTGGTGGACTTTAGCCACGACAGAAATCTTCGAATTCATTTGTGTGAGTTTCGGATCTGTTCGTAACAGAGGAGTAGATTCGAGACCTTGACGTCTCAGTTCACTGCACACACAAAAGGTAAACCTCGATGCATTTATCGCTTCTAGCCTTTGGTTCCTGCTTGAGTTAAATTTTTAGCTGATTCTGCTATTTTTCTAGTTATGTAGTTTCTTTGTCGTCACATTGTTTGTTGACGTTTGAGAGCTGCCAGGATAGAATAAGAATTGCTAATAGACGAATTTGAAAGATATATACTGTAGCTTGGATGTTTAGACTGAGTTTCCAAGACTTAGAACCTATTTAAAATTGAATATACATAGGATATACAGTGGGTATACATTCGATATACCTCTTATATACACTATACATGAGATATACTAGAATATACATATTATATACATAATCTACTGATTTGTTTTCATATTTTACATGTTTAATCTTATCCGTGGAGTAGACACTAATCTTTTTCCTTTCGTTCTTTTTAGCATGATATCTCGCATTCGGTGTTGGGCTAAAAGCCCAACGAAATTCTTCTCGAATCAGCCCATCCGCGGCAATATATGTTGAGCAGCTTTACTTGGCCGAAGCCCAGTAGCAATAATCTGCAACATTTGTTAAAATCTCGCTGGGCCGAAAGCCCAACAATAGCGGACAACAGCGTTTCTAAATGGGCTGAGCCCATTTAAATGACTTTATGCCTCCGTTTTATTTTATTTATCTTTCTTTTATGCAATTAACTCTTATTGTATGATTGACACTTTATTTGTTAATTTAGACGCCTTAGAAAAATTAAGGAGTTTAGTCAGTAATGGGTAGTTAAACCATCAATTAACTCTACAAGCTTTATTTTTCTTTTTACATCGAAGTGATTTTTAATATCTATAATATTTACTTCTAGAACAATTTTTTTTTTTAAATTAGCATGACTATATGTTTTAAAGCTAAAAAATCAAGATTTACTCTTACTATCTTAGAACACTCGAAATACATATTTGTTAAAACATTAATATTAATCTTGCAATAACTTTACAAATACAATTTAATTTGCTAGTTGGCGTAATTCGTATTCCAAATATATATAAACATTACTCATTTCGTTTCTTTGGTTTATTTATAGCTAAACTCTTCTATGCAGTCACTACTTTCTACAAATTTTACTTTAAACAACATCCTACTTCTATCTATAACTTTAGTAATACTTTCAAAATATTTTCTTAAATATTAAAACACTATATTTACACTTAGCCTAATTAATTATAAGTCCGGTCGGTTAACCATTGTTAATGGGTCTTAAAGGGTGCCTAATACCTTCCCTTTAGACTAATTGAACCCTTACCTAGAATCTTAAGTTTTGCAGACCTTAAACAGAGCTAACTTTAGAAAATAACTTTAATAAACTTTAGGTGTCCTAATTCACCATAAAATAATTAGGTGGTGACTCCTTAATTTAACATAAATAAAAAACAGGAATCTCCAATATGTCGTACTTCTAGTTTAACCCGGTTAAAACGGGGTATGACAGCTTGGCGACTCCGCTGGGGACTCTACCTAGGTTCTAACCATAACGGACTTAGATTTAATTAAGCTTTGTGTGCTAAATTAGTTACTCTATTTGCCTAAACTGTTTTACATGCTATAAATGTTGGCGTGATTAATTGTTGTTTGATATAAACTGTCTAAGTGTTACTGCTTTGATAAATTGTCATTCCGTTCATATTTCTTCCACTCCTGGAAAACTCACACATATTCACACACTTAAAACGGCTTCGCGGTTCGCGCCCGTGCACTACTAAATTACCCCTTTAGTTGGATTGATCTTGTGGATTTAGTCGATCGGCGGTGCAGTCGACGGCCACGGACTTTCCACTCCCAAGTTGTCCACTTGGGGGAACCTTGCGTCATAGGAAACCAACTCTTAGTCAGCCTAAGATAGAGCTAAACCAACACCTTTATTAGGAGCATACATCTCATGACCTAGGAGGTTTAATACCCTTGGTGTATTAAACCCATTAGACGACTTTACCCAAACGTCCAAGCGGGTTCACGACCCCGAGTGACACTAATCATACTTTATGTGCATGTTTGAAGGATAATTGTGCCTAAATATTGACTATTTGCTCTAATTAATCAAACTTTAGGAGGGAGGGAATGACTAACGTCTCTATAACAGGTATGGATTTGCATTGGAGTACAATGAATGACGAAGATCAATGACATCACAAAACGGAGCTGGAATTTAGACGTAGGAAATTGTATTATTTTACTTAGATTAGGAAACACTTTATGTTGTATTCATTTGATATGTAATGTATATTACATTACTTTTGTACTTTATTTTTGGGGAAATAGATTTTTTTTTAATTAATCAAAAGCAACGAGATGACGTATTATGACACACTTTACCCTTCAAACAAACGTTAGGCCTACCTCTGGCACAAAGAGGTCACATGCATATTAGGACGCGTTATTGTTTGATATACTCGTTTACATTTGTTTGACAACTTTATGAATTATTTGCTACATGACTTACTTGACTTTACGTGATCATGACTTTACCTAGATATGTTAATAAGACTAACATCATTTGCACTTTATGTTTCTTTTTATTCCCCAAAGAGTTGATTCGTGTTGACACTCGAGCTGGCTGGCCATCCTTACCTCACAAGGTCAAAGACATCATCATTACCGCGACGTAGTTGGGCTATTCAAGGAAAAGAAATTATTATGTCTGATCCAACCGCATCTATTTCAACTGGTTTGAAAAACATCGTGATCTCTAGTGATCCCCCCGAGACTTCCGAACACAGTACTACTATTCAACATGATGAACATATCGCCCGCCTGACTCAAGAAATTGAGAATCTACGTGGAGAACTAAATCGGGTTAGGGACTTGACCAATTTATCCCTCACACTCCAAAGTCCACCCTCTGAACCTAGAAATACTGCACCAAACCCACCTCGTTTTCCATCACTCGAATCTCCAGTTCCTGAACATTTTCCTCCACAAAACAATGCACCCACCAACAACAACTTACTTCCAATCACTTCCGCAAATCCACCAAATCCATCATCCGTCTATACCCCTCCACAGAGTCAACCACCCACCTACACTACCTATACTACTCCTAATCCACCGCCCGTCAACCTACCAAGTCAATCGCTAGTTCACACTCCCTATGTTCCTTTGCCCACCAACACTAATCCACCACCTACAATTACTCCTCTAAACCCACCAAATCAACCACCTACAAACATCACTTATAACACACCACCTCCAGTCCAAAACACTCCTACCGTCCAAACTTATCCAACCCAACATCTACAAGGGGCACATTTTGTCACTCCAAATACACAGTATGTGCCTCCGGTATATGCAACGGAAACACAAGCCTTTACCAACCCAGTAACTGTCAGGTTCCAACCCGAGGTAGATCAATACGAGGAAATGGAAAAGGATGCAAAAGCCGGGGCAGACAACATATTGCTGAAAGAGATCCACAGTCTCAAAGAAGCAATGAGAAACCTTCAAGTTGCTAGGGGAACTAAGAGTGTAGAATACGAGGATCTCTGTGCTCAGCCTGACGTCGATTTTCCCATAGGCTACAAGCCGCCGAAATTTGATACATTCAATGGAACAGGCGACCCCTATACACACTTAAGGGCCTATTGCGACAAACTAGTTGGAGTAGGTAGAGACCAAAATATAAGGATGAAGCTCTTCATAAGAAGCTTATCTGGCGAGGCTCTTACTTGATATACACAGCAGGACGTCCGTAAATGGCGTGGTTGGAGTGACATGGCGCAAGACTTTATGGACAGATTCAGTTTTAACACCGATATCACGCCAGATAGAGTCTACATGACTAAGTTAACCAAGAAGTCAACTGAGACATTCCGCGAGTACGCGTTACGTTCGAGGTCAGAAGCGGCCAGGGTTCAACCTCCGATGAATGATAGAGAAATGACTGCTACCTTCATTGAATGCCAGGCTGGCGTATTTTATGAGAAAATGATAGGTATGATGGGACAAAAATTCACAGAAGTTGTCCGAATGGGAGAAGCCTTAGAAGAAGGAATCAAATCGGGGAAAATTCAGGATCTTATTGCTTTACAAGCAATAAACAAAGCTATTCAATCTGGTTCTATCAACGGGGTTAAAAAGAAGAAGGAAGATGTCGCTGCAGTCATGAACGTCCAAGGGCATAAGCCGAGCCAAGCCATTACATACTTTAACCACCCACAACAACATTTCTACCCTTACCACTACCCTGAACCCTACCAAGCTCCACTATCTCCTTACCCTGTCTACAACGCCCAAGCAAACTACTACCAACCCCGAGCACCTTCACATCAAAACCCACGTCCGTATCAACCCATCCAAGCTCCAACTTACCAAAATCGACCACATGCCACACCTAGAGCTCGTCCAAACCCTGACACCAAAAACACTCGTAATTACACTCGGTTTGTTGAACCATTGGCTCAATTGTTTGAAAGAATGAAAGCAGCAGGCGTAATACAACCGATTGAAGGAAAAATTCCCGATCCTATCCCAAAATGGTTTGATGGTTCCAAGCGCTGTACATACCATTCTGGAGTTGCTGGGCATGCCACTGAAGATTGCTATGGGCTTAAAAACAAAATCGAAGCCCTGATTAAGGAAGGAGTAGTACAGCTCGCTGAAGCTAAGCCCAATGTGGTCAACAATCCTTTACCTGCTCACAAAGATGCCAAGATTTGAAAGAATCCAGTGTGTCAATTGGAGGGGTGGAAAAGGGCATGTCATCAACTTCTGTCGCTCCCGTGGGAACAATCCAAAGACAAACACACATGAAGATTACTGCTACAACTACTCACAACACCAAGGCACTGACAATACGAGTGCCGAACCAGGAGAGACTCTGAAGAATTGGACTTGTACTCCGTCTCTGATTCGCCGGTAGTCTTGGTAGACTGAACATGTAGTGAACTTTTATTTTGTAAGGGCTTGAATCATGCCCAAAACTTTTGTTTGTTTTGCTTCATCTTTTGGAAGCTTAAATTGCAAAAACTATGAATGCATTTCTGATTTTCCTTAATCATCCATTATTGTTATTTTCTACTTTATTCATCAAACTGCCAACTCTACGATTGTGACATGAAATGAATGAATAGACAACATACATCCCGAGAGAGTAACAAAGAAAACTAGGGGACAAGACAAGATTCCACTCGAAAGAAATTGAAATAGCTGATAGGTGATGACATAAGCCTGAAAGCTAGCAATTCAAGAAGAAATCAAAGGACGACATTAGGTAAGACAGCCTAGTTTGCAACCTTTCATTTAACAAACTTTACGAACTACGCCGACCTGATTCCCGTGGTGGGATACGTAGGCAGCCCACATAGGGTTCAGTTGCATTATAACATAAAATCAGAGATCCTTATGTAAAGAGAATTACACATGACTTGATTCCTTTGGTGGGATTCGCAGACCTTCGATATACGAGTCAGTCATATCTAGGTAGAAGTCCAACAAACCTTTTACCATTTACATAACAGAACTACGCTGACCTGATTCCCTTGGTGGGATACGTAGGCAGTCCATGTCGGATTCGGTCCCTTTATTAGAAAATCTCAAACCATACTTATGTACCGTACGAACTACGCTGACCTGATTCTCGTGGTGGGATACGTAGGCAGCCCACATAGGGTTCGGTCGCATTATAACAGAAAAAATTCAAAAATCCTTATACAAGGAGAACTACATATAGCCTGATTCCTTCGGCGGGATTCGTAGACTATCAACATACAGGTCCGTCACACCTAGATAAAAATCCAACAAATCTTTTACCATTTGCATAACAGAACTACGTTGACCTGATTCCCATGGAGGGATACGTAGGCAATCCAGATCGGGTTCGGTCCCTTATTAGAAAATTTTAAACCATTCTTATATACCTTACGAACTACGTTCTGACCTGATTCCCTGGAAGGATACGTAGGCAACCTATATAAGGTTCGGTCATACCACAACATAAGTTTAGCATACCCTTTTGAACCCAAAACTGGGGCATATTTTGAAAAGATATAGACGAAAGAACAGTTGGACATCGACAATATTGAGGCTACCAGACAGGAAGTATTATAGACCAATTACTTTAGAAGTGTCACAATCCAAAGTTGGCAGAATATTTTACAACTTACATAGATATACATTTACATATATATCTTTCCTTACATACATACATTTACATAGACATTATTTCACAACTTATATACATATAGTTACATTTCCTTATACACATACTTACATACCTACCTTTCAAATGAAATACTTTCTTTCAATTGTTTCACTACTGTTCATCTACCGAGGCTTGGACGGAGATCGCAAGATCCAAACAAACAAGACAAATGGAGCGCCAACAACGTCAAGCTTCGAGACAACACGAATCAACTTCCCCCTCCCAAACTAAGAATTTTTCTTTGAGTGCAGGAACCTAAAACCGCGAGATCAACAGTCAAGTCTATCAATCATGGCCGAAAAGCATCATTTTGCTCATTATGGCCTCGCCTCAAAATCCAAACGGCTTTATTTCTAAATTTATCTTTAATTTTATTTTTTCACAATAAATTTATGACTTTATTAACAAATATACTTGTTTTGTAGGTTGTCGAGATTTGAAGACGAATTAAATCAAGATTACGTGTCATTAGTTTGGCCTGTCATGATACCGTCAACATCATCAGCCAAACGACTATGCTATCACTTTACTCCATACTTTATCAATTATTTATCATTCACTTTACCTACTTTAACCACTTTACCCTGAACTTTACAGGAATCAACATTAAATCTCCGAAGACAACCGGAGGCATCATTTGGCTATTCAGCCTCTTCCGCATTAGCCAAACGGCTACACCATCACTTTACTTTACTCTCTACTTTATCATTTACTTTACCAACTTTAACGACTTTCTCCTGAACTTTGCAGGGATTATCATTAAGTCTCCGAAGACAACCGGGGGCATCATTCGGCTATACAGCCTCATATGCATAAGCCAGACGGCTACACTATGATTTTACTCTCTACTTTATCATTTACTTTACCAACTTTAATGACTTTATCCTGAACTTTGCAGGGATCATCATTAAGTCTCCGAAGACAACCGGGGGCATCATTCGGCTATACAGCCTCATATGCATAAGCCAGACGGCTACACTATGACTTTACTCTCTACTTTATCATTTACTTTACCAACTTTAATGACTTTATCCTGAACTTTGCAGGGATCATCATTAAGTCTTCGAAGACAACCGGGGGCATCATTCGGCTATATAGCCTTATATGCATAACCCAGACGGCTACACTATGACTTTACTCTCTACTTTATCATTTACTTTACCAACTTTAACGACTTTATCCTGAACTTTGCAGGGATCATCATCAAGTCTCCGAAGACAACCGGGGGCATCATTCGGCTATACAGCCTCATATGCATAAGCCAGACGGCTACTCTACGACTTTACTCTCTACTTTATCATTCACTTTACCAACTTTAACGACTTTACACTGAACTTTGCAGGAATTATCATTAAATTTTCGAAGACAACCGGAGACATCATCCACTTTACAACTTTACCCCAGACTGTACGGGAATCTTCATTAAATCTCCGAAGACAATCGGAGATATATCATCAAGTCCCCGAAGACAATCGGAGATATATCATCAAGTCCCCGAAGACAACCGGAGATATATCATCGAGTCCCCGAAGACAATCGGAGATATCAAATGGCTACACAGCCTCACCTGCATAAGCCAAACGGCTACACTTTTACTTTACTCTTTACTTCATCATCTACTTTACCTACTTTAACAACTTTACCTTAAATTCCGCAGACATCATTTATCATCGAGTTTCGGAAGACAGCCGGAGGCCATATCACTATCATCTTCAAACGACAACTAGAGATATTATTACGTCTTCAACATTAACATCACGCATTCATTCAAGTCCCTGAAGACAACCAGAGACAACATTGGCCACACTGCCTTATTATAAGCCACACGGCTTCGTCCTCACTCTCACACACATATTTGTTATCATCTTTACATTCTTTACAAGTTTTACACTTTCAACTTTACCCCAGACTTTATTACTGATTTTGACATGAATTTCAGTTTTGACAGAAAACACAATCTCCATACAGAGACGCAACACAACGTGGAACTTTATCTTACGCAGTGAACTGGGGCAAATACGCTGAAGAGGAATATCAAACTCATAAGCAAAGGTCACGGATCTACTCTCGAACTCGACTCCGCCTAAGTCCACAAACATGTGATACGTAGGTTATCCAAAAATATTCTTTCATACACAGACTCAACTCAATCAACTCTTTTCATGAATCTCGTATCCTTTTTTATATCCCAGTGTCTCCATAACTCAACACTGGGACATTTTTTGGAGAATTTACATCGTGTCTAGTAGAGTCCTACTTATAGGTATGTTGCGCGCCACATTTATAATTAGGAGGCTATAAGCATATGTTCCATTCTCGTCACCTGTTCACAACCCTTACAAAATTATAAATCCATAAATAATATTTTCTCCACAGGTTTGACCATAATTCCTTCTACCCTCATAATATTTTTCGCCAATTCTCTAAAACCATATTTCCTTACAAATCCGTATTTTGTCGGTCGGAACAAAATTGGCTACTACGTCAACTTCTTCGCCCAAAGATTCTTGCATCATCTCTGGTCAAAGAGGGGCATCTGTTGACACCCAATTTTGTCCCTCCTTTATTTCAATTTATTTAATCGGGCTTCTAAATTTATTGACGAGCTGAACACTTTATTTTCACTATTACTAATTTTCACTACTTTACTATCAACATTACGAGCATTACTTTATCACAATGACTCGTCATAATCTTCAGATTTTTGTGTTCGTTAAATTAATTATACTTTGTCAAGTTTTTTATTTATTTATCATAGTAAATATATTGTACCAGTTATTAAATTAGAAGCCCAAGAATAATTAAATAGAGGAGAAAGGATCAACAATTTTCACCTCATAAACAATTGCTCGGAAGTATATCAATATTGGACTCATTTTGAAGCTCGTATTTTAAAACGACGTGTTATAATTTTTGTTTCGTCAAAATATTATTTTTATAAGGGATAAATTCTTGATAACAGCTATCTATCCCTAAAAGAAAAAAAAAAGAAAAAAAAGAAAAGAAAGGAAAAAGGAAAGCTCATTTTTTTTCATCTCACGCTACACATCTCCCCACAATCTGATTTCTTTTTCCCTTTTTCTTTAATGGGCTCCACATATTTCTTTATTTTTTTTATTTTTTTGACTACATCTCAACATCTAACCTAATTTCTCTTTCTCTTTTCTCTTTCACCCTCACAGCCGCACACCCCTTCTCCCTTCTCTCTCACGCTACCTCCACCTCTCCTTGTCCTCTGCTCCTTCCACGACCCGCTGTCCCCCCCATGCCTCTGTCACCAACTCATCTCTGTCTCCCACACGCTCCCTCCCTCCTTTCCTAAACCCGAATCTAAACCTTATAAAGAGGCTGGTCTTGAACGTTTTCAGGGGGATTTTTTTACTCAACATTTTGGGGGAACTATCTAATATTTTGACAGACATGGGAGTATCTTCCACACTTGATTCTTCCTTCTCCGGTGAACTTTAGCCGCGGGAAGGGATTATTCAACATTTTCGGAGGGTACCCAGAAATCCCTAGCATTTCACAATTTTCATTTTTTTAAAAGGCTATATTTCCCAACTCTAGGACTGTTTAAAAACTTATTCTGTCTTGGTGGACTTTAGCCACGACAGAAATCTTCGAATTCATTTGTGTGAGTTTCAGATCTATTCGTAACAGAGGAGTAGATTCGAGACCTCGACGTCTCAGTTCACTGCACACACAAAAGGTAAACCTCGATGCATTTATCGCTTCTAGCCTTTGGTTCCTGCTTGAGTTAAATTTTTAGCTGATTCTGCTATTTTTCTAGTTATGAATTTCTTTGTCGTCACATTGTTTGTTGACGTTTGAGAGCTGTCAGGATAGAATAAGAATTGCTAATAGACGAATTTGAAAGATATATACTGTAGCTTGGATGTTTAGACTGAGTTTCCAAGACTTAGAACCTATTTAAAATTGAATATACATAGGATATACAGTGGGTATACATTCGATATACCTCTTATATACACTATACATGAGATATACTTGAATATACATATTATATACATAATCTACTGATTTGTTTTCATATTTTACATGTTTAATCTTATCCTTGGAGTAGACACTAATCTTTTTCCTTTCGTTCTTTTTTGCATGATATCTCGCATACGAGTCCAAATGACTCGTCATCTCCCGCATTCGGTGTTGGGCTAAAAGCCCAACGAAATTCTTCTCGAATCAGCCCATCCGCGGAAATATATGTTGAGCAGCTTTACTTGGCCGAAGCCCAGTAGCAACAATCTGCAACATTTGTTAAAATCTCGCTGGGCCGAAAGCCCAACAGTAGCGGACAACAGCGCTTCTAAATGGGCTGAGCCCATTTAAATGACTTTATGCCTCCGTTTTATTTTATTTATCTTTCTTTTATGCAATTAACTCTTATTGTATGATTGACACTTTATTTGTTAATTTAGACGCCTTAGAAAAATTAAGGAGTTTAGTCAGTAATGGGTAGTTAAACCATCAATTAACTCTACAAGCTTTATTTTTCTTTTTACATCGAAGTGATTTTTAATATCTATAATATTTACTTCTAGAACAATTTTTTTTTTTAAATTAGCATGACTATATGTTTTAAAGCTAAAAAATCAAGATTTACTCTTACTATCTTAGAACACTCGAAATACATATTTGTTAAAACATTAATATTAATCTTGCAATAACTTTACAAATACAATTTAATTTGCTAGTTGGCGTAATTCGTATTCCAAATATATATAAACATTACTCATTTCGTTTCTTTGGTTTATTTATAGCTAAACTCTTCTATGCAGTCACTACTTTCTACAAATTTTACTTTAAACAACATCCTACTTCTATCTATAACTTTAGTAATACTTTCAAAATATTTCTTAAATATTAAAACACTATATTTACACTTAGCCTAATTAATTATAAGTCCGGTCGGTTAACCATTGTTAATGGGTCTTAAAGGGTGCCTAATACCTTCCCTTTAGACTAATTGAACCCTTACCTAGAATCTTAAGTTTTGCAGACCTTAAACAGAGCTAACTTTAGAAAATAACTTTAATAAACTTTAGGTGTCCTAATTCACCATAAAATAATTAGGTGGCGACTCCTTAAAACAAATAAACAAAAATAGGAATCACCAATATGTTGTACTTCTACTTTAACCCAGTTAAAAAGGGGTATGACAGTGTTAATGCAGCACAGTAAAGTCATTGCTTATGCTTCGAGACAGCTGCGGAAACATGAAAAGAACTACCCAACTCATGATCTTGAATTAGGTGTTGTTATTTATGCATTAAAGATGTGGATACATTACTTCTATGGTGTGCATGTTGGGATTTATACAGATCATAAGAGTCTTCAATATATTTTCAAACAGAAGGAGTTGAATCTGCGGCAAAGGCGGTGGTTAGAATTATTGAAGGATTATGATGTGAGTATTATATACCACCCCGGGAAGGCAAATGTAGTAGCTGATATGCTTAGCCGCCGATCAATAGGCAGCCTATGTGAAGTTCCTCCGGAAAGGAAAGAATTAATTCATGAGCTCCACCAACTAGCTAATCTTGGAGTACGTCTAATCGATTCAGGTAGAGCAGGAATTTGTATTAATGATCCCACAGTTTCGTCCCTGAATATAGAAGTAAAAGAGCGCTAATACGAAGACCCTCAATTGAGCCATTACAGAGACGCAATTCATGAAAAATAGAAGTCTCCATTTGAAACTTCTATGTATGGAACTCTTAGATACCGAGGCAGGCTATGTGTTCCGAATGTTGCAGAATTGCGTCGTCGAATTCTAGAAGAAGCTCATTATTCTCGGTATTATATTCACCCAGGTGCAACAAAGATGTATCAGGATCTCAAGTTGATATATTGGTAGGATGGCATGAAGAGAGACATAGCAGAATTTGTAGTTCAATGTCCAAATTGCCAGCAAGTGAAAATTGAACATCAAAATCCAGGAGGAATATTGCAAGCAATGGAAATCCCTACTTAGAAATGGGAAGTGATCAACATGAATGATTGTGGACAGATTGACGAAAGCAGCCCATTTTCTTCCTGTCAGAACCACATACTCAGCAGAAGATTATGCAAGGTTGTATCTCAAGGCGATTGTGCGACTCCATGGTATCCCGATATCCATTATCACAGATAGAGGATCGCAATTTACAACCAAGTTCTGGAAATCTTTCCAAGAAGGTCTAGGTACTCAAGTAAAGCTTAGCACGACATTTCACCCGCAGACTGATGGACAAGCCGAATGTACCATTCAGACCTTGGAGGATATGCTAAGAGCATGTGTTCTAGATTTCGGTGATAGTTGGGATGACCACTTACCTGTAATTGAGTTTGCATATAGCAATAGCTACCATTCCAGTATCCAAATAGCTCCGTATGAAGCTTTATATGGAAGGAAGTGCAGATCCCCAATTGGATGGTTTGAAATAGGAGAAGTACAGCTAATAGGCCCTGAGTTGATTCAACAAGCAGTAGAAAAATTCAAGGTGATCCGAGATCGATTAGTGACAACCCAAAGTCGCCAAAAATCTTATGCGGACAACTGTCGGCGAGACTTGGAATTTCAAGTTGATAATTGGGTATTCTTGAAGGTGTCACCAATGAAAGGTGTGATGAGATTTGACAAGAAAGGAAAGTTAAGTCCTCGATATATTGGACCCCATAAGATTATCCGCAAGGTGGGTCAAGTAGCTTATGAATTGGAATTGCCTTCAGAACTTGAATCAGTCCATCCGGTTTTCCATGGCTCAATGCTCCGCAAGTGTGTTGGAGATCCTATGAGGATTGTCCCAATAGATGATGTTCATGTGACAGAAAAGCTAGTCTATGAAGAGGTACCCATTGCCATATTAGACAGGCAAGTACGGAAACTTCGAAATAAGAAAGTGGCCTCAGTTAAAGTCTTATGGCGAAATAACAACCGAGAAGAAATGACTTGGGAAGCAGAAGAGAGTATGGAATCCAAATACCCGCGCTTATTTCATCCCCCGAAAGAGAGCCAAGATGCAACACCAACATTATGAGGTATGTATGTTTTCTTTTATACATACGGGTCGCGTGTGGCTAACTTATATTGTTATTGTGTTGTGGCCCTATGAGGCAATGCTATTATGGGCTGTTGTGACAGGATGGTGGTGCCATATTACAAGGGAAACTCTGGCGAAATTTTCATAAAATTTCCGAGTGCTTAACATTCGAGGACAAATGTTCCAAAAGGGGGGAAGAATGTTACACCCCGGAAATTTCCCGTTAACATACAGTTAATAGATTAACGAAGAGCACGATGTATACGATGTTTAAATAAGTAAGAAATAACATTTGATGATTCTAAATGAGACTTCAAAGACATTGAGGTAGGAGACGGAAGTTGTTAAGGAAAGCAAGGTATAGGTGGTGTGTCGGGCAAGATTTACGAGTATCGAATTAATGATGGCTTAATGATGTTTTAGAAAAGAGTTATAAAGTCCCTAAGATTGTTAATGAGGTGTTAAACAAGGGCTAAGAAGGTTCCATAAGGATTTGAGATTAAACGAAGTGACGAGAACAAAATCAGAGAAGAGACAGATTATACGACCAATTGTACGGTCCGTATAATATTATACGGTCCATATAATGGTCCGCAGAATCATCACAGTGAAGGCCCCTCACTGATGGGATTATACGGTCACTTATACGGACCGTATAAAATTATACGAACCATATAATGTGCCATATAATTGACACAGAAAGGGGTGGTTGTTGAAGCGATTTCACGGTCACTTATACGGACCGTATAAGTGTCCGTATAATGATGACGGGACAAATTTTTAATTTATAAAAGAACACCCCAAGTTCATTTAATTCATTTCATTTTCTCTCTCCACGACTCAAGACCTCTCTAGAAACTTCCACACTCTTCGTACACAAGAATCCAAGTGAAATTAAGGATCCACTTCATCAAACCAACAAAATTAAGTGTAAGAGACACATTAAAGTTCATCCAAGTCAAGAAATCTCATGGGAAGTGGAACTAGGGTTTTTCTCAAGTAAAGTATTCCCACTCAAGGCTTATTCCTACACCATTTAAGGTAAGTTTTATGGTATTTCCATGTTGTCTAAGGTATTGAAAAGTTGAAACACTTGGATTGTAAAAGGATATAGAAAATGGGTTATGAATGTAAGAATAATGTCATTTTTGAGTAGTAGTTTGGAGTGAATCATGAATATTGATATGTTGTGATTGTAATTATGTTATGAATGATGTTAATAGCATGATAGAAACATTAGATGAGAATGAATGTAATGTTGTATTATGATCATGATTTTGGATGACCTTGAGAGGGAATTGTGGGGTCGGATAATGATGAGTTTGATAAAAGTTATGGATGAGGATCTTATGCATGTTATTATTAACGTTTGGGAGTTGATATATGATATGGAAAAAGTAGTAGAAACAAAGGAAATGCTGCTCAAATTTCTCTAGCTTTAGTTCAAACATGCTTACATTATTGGTTATGTAATTTGAGTATGAACTCTCTTGAAGGGAAAAACGTGAATATTGGAAAGGAACGTTCAAGCGATAGACTAGCTAAACGAAAAGGTATGTGAGGCTAGTCCCTTATTTCTAAGGCATGAATCTTATGGCATGATTTTTCCTCCTCCTCCATGAATTCCCTATATTCTGGAAGATTACGAGTCTATGTTCATGAATAGCCATATGAGTTAAAGATAAGAGATATTATAAACATGATGATAGTGAGCTTAAGTCCAAAGATTCTAGAGTTCACGATATGCTATTTCTACAAAGGCCAATGATGTTAACTACGATCCATTGATGTTGTTTTTTTTTTGTATACACTCACCTTATATGCTAATTCCTTCAAGGTGAGGCAGAATGCTTATGAATGCTCCATAATGAAATCGGGGGTTCACGACCTTATGTCACCCCGATAAATGATAGTTGTCTTGAGTTTCTATGCATGCATTATGATGAGTACATGATGATGATATTACACCACGCCTATATGGCCGGGCAGACACCGCTAAGGCAGACAGCGTATACACCATGTCTAGATGGCATGGGCAGACGCCACTAGTGGGCAGCATAAGATGGTGCCCTGGACGCGGGAGGCCTGGACGCGGGCTAATGATTATCACACCGTACCTATATGGTCGGGCAGCTTATACATATATGCATACATGATATGATGATGACTATGGAGTAAGCCAGCATGCATTATTTCTTTTATGATTGATAGTCAGTTAAAGGTTGCTCTTCATTTGATGCTTCCTTATTTCATTGATGTATTGTTATTGTTGATGCCTTACATACTCAATACAATGTTCATACTGACGTCTGTTTTCTTTGGACGCTGTGTTCATGCCCACAGGTAGACAGGGAGACGGTGCAGACCCATAGGAGCTATCAGCAGATTTACAGGAGCACTCCATTATTCCGGAGGTGCCCTTAACTTATTCTTTTGTGTACATATATGTATTTTGGGCACGACGGGGTCCTATCCCGTCCCTATGTCTAGCACTCTAGTAGAGGCTCATAGATACGTATGTGTGGGTAGTATGGTCTCACGATTTTCCCACGGGTATATTTATATGTATGTTTTGATAGCCGAAGGGCTTATGTATATAAAAGCAATTATCTTTTCAATTGAAAATGGTTTTCCTATGATTATGCGCACAAGAATAATGAAGAAACGTATAATGAGTATGATGAAGTAATGGAATGAGTGGTGCTCGGTGGTTAGCCCCGGGTACCCGTCATGGCCCCTAGTCGGGTCATGACACCCCGCACCCTTCCCCTGCCCCCCCCCCCCCCCCCCCCAAAAAAAAAATATTTGTTTTGACAAAAACGTTTTGACATTTGTTTTGGTTTTTTTGCACCCCACCCCACCCCTTCCCCCTTCAAAACAATTGAAAAAAAGTTGACAATTATAAAAATTGAATGTTTGCGTGGTTAAAAATTAATACTTTTGGAGGGGGTGATGGGGTATTGGGAAGGGCATGGGGGTGGGTGGTGAAAAGTTTTTTTTTTTTTGGGTAGGGGGTGTCTGGGGTGTAGAAACCTACAAAAGACATTAAAAAACTTTTTAAAAAATGTTGGGGTTAGGAGTAGGGTTGGGGGGTGTTGGTGTGGTATGGGTTCCACGCATGGGGGAAGGGATGATGGGGGATGTGGTCGTAGAATATTCAGAAAAAAATTAAAAACTTCAAAAAAAAATGTTGTGGAGGGGGGGATGGGTGCGTGGAGGGTAGGGTGCGAGGGGAGGGTGGTGTATGGGTTACGGGAGTGGTTGGGGGTGGGGGTGCAAAAAATAAAAATAAAATGGAGGCGGGTGGGGGCGTAGGGGTGGGAGTGGGGTATGCGTGGGGGTGGGGGTATGGGGTTGGGTTGGAGTTAGTGAGGGTTGGGGGTGGGGGTGCAAAAAACAAAAAAAAATTAAAAGATTTTTTTTTTAGGGTGGTGGGGGCATAGATGAGTGGGTGGGAGTGGCGTGTGGGTGGGGGTGAGGGTATGGGGTTGGGTTGGAGTTGGTGAGGCTTGGATGAGTATTTTCCGGAAAACATTTTCTATCAACCAAACAAACATGAGAAAATAAGTAAGAAATTCACTTGTTTTCCACTACTCAAACGAACATGAGAAAATAAATACTTATTTTCTAAGAAAACATTTTCCTCCATACCGAACACACCCCTAGTGTGGTTTATCTGTCCAATATGATTTGCAAGCTATTGTTGTTGAGTTATGATAAGTATGTGTTTTGATAATTGACGAACAATTTTGAAGAACTTGGTTCATGTGTGTATTAATGTTAGAAGAAAGATTCGAGTATGAAATTTTGAAAGCGGTGCAGAATTATTGTGATTAATCAATTCGTGATATTATATTATGAATTAATTATTTGATATCTAAAGTTTCCAGTTCGTACAAGGAAAGGAGTAATTAAAGCTACATGCTTGGAGATGAAGTCGTATGAAGCAAGGAAGTCAGGTTTGACTAGGAAGAGTTGTTTAAGGAAAATTTTCTTATTTCTTGAAGCTGATTTGTGGATAATTTGGATAGAGATTAAAGATCTATTTCAACACAAATTGGAGACATAATCACGACCATATAAAGCACCTATTATTTCCAGAGATCGGTGTTGGAGCAGATGTGAGGTGAAGTCAATGAACCAGGTGCTTGAACCTGGTCCATGAACATGTTCCAGGGCAAGTCCTGCAGCGAGTAGTATTTTTTATTTATGGTAAGGACTTGGCAGACAAGCTTGCAGGATTTCTTGCCATATTATCAAGATACTTTAGACTCCTACAAGGACATTGAAGCCGCGTGAAAGCAAGAATGGAAATTCAACTCAAACTCTAACTTTCATAATGGACCTTACTATGTAGGAATTGAGTTCGGCCCACTTGATGCAAACCTAGTGCTATATATATTCAAGTCATGCCATGAAGAAAAGTTGCACACTCACAAATAGAGAAATCAGAATATTGAATGAATACAGTCAATGTTATATTAAGTGTTCAGATTCCCGAAGTGTCGCCTAATACAAAGAAGAAGACTGAAGAACTTGTTTAACAGAGTGTATGTTTTACAGTTCTTTATTTAGATTTGTGTATTAAGATTGATTATCAAGTTGTACCTTTATCAACTTTCATAGAAGCAATTGTTATAGGTATAAACGTACGTTTGTCAAATTCAAATTTAAGTTGGGATAACTTGAAGTGGGCTTACTAATCTTGGGAGATGAGTGAGATAGGAATTAGAATTTAGTTCCTAGGATTACAAAGTTTGTACCTTGAATTTGCAAAGGCTTACGGTTGTAGTGGAGTTTGGGAGAAATTCTACATATCAGGTGTAGGTGGTGGTTTTTCACCCTTTGTGAGTTGGGTGTTTTTCACGTAAAAATTGATGTGTCCTTTACTTTCCTATTCGTTACTATTCTGCAAAACGCTAGCTTAGAAGTTAGAACAGGTCGAGTAACGTGTTCTATCCTACAGATGAAAATCGGGTACTGCTTAGGATGAATATTAGGTCGTGCGAAATATCAATTGTACTGGAGTGGCCAATAATATGCCAACTTCAAGCTAAGAATGTTCGTGTGCCTTGTTGCCCCGATGACCGGCCGGCTGGCAGGTTCCCTAGTTTATATATATAAAAAATAAAAGAAGCAATTACAGTATAATAAAATTATAATGACTTATATATATATATATATATATATATATATATATATATATATATATATATATATATATATATATATATATATATATATCTGGTAACTTATATCCATCTGTCCAAGTATTATCATTAAGACTTTTATAATTTATTACCATTCTGGCTTTCGCTCTTACTATCTCATTATGATTTTTTACCATAAATGCTACAGATCTATGTTTAGAAGTAAATCTCCTTATTACTCCTAGGTCTAACAATTATTTTATTTGTATCTTAAAGTCCTCCACGTCTTGGTTAGTTGCTTCTATTGAGGTGGTTTTAATGACATATACCAAAGTGAGAGGGGGGTTATGTTTTTTTGATATTTCGATATCAAACTTTAAAGATTATAATATGGTTTTTATCAAATGTTTAAACAATCCTACTCGATACTTCCTCACTCCTGGATGTCTTCTTATCATGTAGTTATATTTCTAAGTTTCTGTTTATCTCCCATTTTTTTACTTTTTTTTTTAAATCTAGACTCTGTCCAGTAATGAATCTTGTTACATTGCTCATCTCTTTCTCTTAACCTTAGCTCTTGATAACCTTCTTCTTTAACCACACCCCGATCATAGTCAACATTGTCTTTTATCATTTGGACATTAAAACGGCCTCTTTTTCACCTAAGAATTTACAGGTTAATCCATCGAGTTTATTAAGAAGTTAAGAGAATAACCATACACTAAGAGTAACAAATTCATAATAACAAGTGATTACTTAAAACATAGTATTTATAGAAATATGGACATAATTTACATAATAGGGAGAATAGTACAGAAACATAGTTAATGAAAGGCTTAATACCTAGATGGACCCTTAAACTTGGCATGTTTTGTAAGATAGGCATATAAACTTACAAGGTGACCAGATAGACACTTAAACTTACTCAAAGTGTATTTTTCAAGTTTTCCAGTTGTTTTGAAAATAAAAACTATATTTTTCAAACACTCACAATTTTCATGGCCAAACAACCCCTAAATATATCACAAAATATTTTTTTTAAAATGCAAAAATAAAGCAAACGCATATACATGAGACTATAAATGTGCACTTAAACCAATAAATACTCGCTAATCGCAATTTTGCAGCTTTCAATTAACTCGGATTTTGTTTTTACACTTGAATAATTAAAAAACAATAACTTTAACCAATAAAAATCCTTAAAAAAAGAAATTTCAAATTAAGAAATTTCTTTTTTTTAAGGATTTTCTTCTCGGCTTTATAGTTTTCTTAATTTGAAATTTCTTTTTTTAAGGATCTTTATTGGTTAAAGTTATTGTTTTTTAATTATTCAAGTGTAAAAAAAAAAACCGAGTTAATTGAAAGCTGCAAAATTGCGATTAGCGAGTATTTATTGGTTTAAGTGCACATTTATAGTCTCATGTATATGCGTTTGCCTTATTTTTGCATTTTAAAAAAAATATTTTGTGATATATTTAGGGCTTGTTTGGCCATGAAAATTGTGAGTGTTTGAAAAATATAGTTTTTGTTTTCAAAACAACTGGAAAACTTGAAAAATACACTTTGAGTAAGTTTAAGTGTCTATCTGGTCACCTTGTAAGTTTATATGCCTATCTTACAAAACATGTCAAGTTTAAGGGTCCATCTAGGTATTAAGCCTTAATGAAAACTTACATGACTCGAAGATGGAGGGAGGTTTCCCTTTCGGGGAACCCCAAAAACTACTTCACACTAGAAAATTACTGAAAACTTAATACTATTTTACAATAGAAGTTTATATTACAGGGGTTTTGGACTGGAAAAGGGATTGAGGCATTTGGTGAAGAGAAGGGAAATATGGAGTTTTTCTTGAGAGGTGTTGAGATTAACAGAAATTTAGAAATATAACTACATGATAAGAAGACATCCAAGAGTGAGGAAGTATCGAGTAAGATTGTTTAAACATTTGATAAAAATCATATTATAATCTTTAAAGTTTGATATCGAAATATCAAAAAAATATAACCCCCTCTCACTTTGGTGTATATATATATATATACACACACTATATACTACTATCTTATAAATGTGGATAAGCAAGCAGGTGGTCAACATGCCTGCTTAGAATATTGTGGGCAATTTGGTCATTTCAGTTACAATGAAATTACATGATTGGCTAAAGAAGAATTCTACTGTAGCTGATGTTATAAATTTTATGTGGCTTGACTATGTCCTTCGATTAGATCAACATTCATCACCATTCAAAAAGATAAACTCCTTTTCCATGCCACGTGGCATGAAATTGGAAGGCTTTTTTTTTTTTTTTTGGGCTACCCACCTTATCTCTCTCCACATATTGCTTTTAACTAAGCAGGTTATTTATTACAACCTTTTCTTACCACAAAGCTATCAAATGGAGCCGCTGAAGCTGCTTAAGTATTTTTTACCTTTTCTGTTCTTTGTTTCTTCTTTTTTATTGCTGTAAAAGTTTAACACCAACATTTTACATTAAAATTAACTGAAAATAGCAACGTACAAATGTGGATAATAACAATAGTGCAAAAGCCTTCTTCAGTTTATCCTATTCGCAGGCATAAACCAACTCTTCAATCTATTCTGTAAACATCACCATTTTAAGAAAAATTAATTACCAACTGTAGAACTCCATCTGGATTTTAAAAATGATATATCTAATAATCTTGAAATGTTTGAGACGAGAATTTGTTTTTAAAGAATACCAAATTAATTTTAAGTATTCGTATATGTAGGAAAACCTATAACTTGTAAACTTTCCTAAAATATTTAAAAATCACAGATTCAAAACATATACATCTATATAATACTTACTAAATAAAGGTTATTTAATACTATCAAGCCGAAATTCAAAAAAAAGTTAATCACCAATTTAATACGGGAAAATGACTTAATAATACATATTTAAGACTCTATATTACAAAACATAAGGATACTTTTTCTTATTTACAAAACATACCAACAAAATTACAAAGTATACCAGATTTGGGTTTAACGGGATACCCACAATTTTAGGTTTTTTTAAAGAAGAAAATCTGGTTTTAAATGTGGACTTAATTCTATGATAGTTATCATTCAACTTCTTCTTCTTTTTAAAAATATTTCTCTGTCTCTCCCTCTATGATAGACACCATTTTGATACTTAAAATCCATCTTCTCTCCTAGTATAAATTTTCAAACCATTATTACAAAGTATTTTTGATTACTAACTTGTGTATTAATTGTGTATAAAAATTGATTTGTATCGTTTTGAGATATATATGGTCATTGTGTGTTTTGAAAATCTGTATAAATTATATAAACTGTAGTTTTAAAAAATGTTGAAAACTAATATATGTATGAAATGTGTATGTAGTCTGCTATATGTCATTTTTCAGCTATATGCGGCACAATGTGTATGAAATGCAAACAAATTCGATATCAATTAGTCTTAAAAATGTTGAAAACTGATATGTGTATGAAATGTGGATGGAATTTGGTTTGTATCAATCAGAAAACTTATTATACATATATACTTTCTCATAATCTATACATACTTTGATCAGATTTTATACAATTTATATGTACTTTATCATAATCACAATATACATACAACTTTTATACTTATTTCATACGTAGAAATTATAACGAATTTATACATTTATACATATTACATACAAAAATTAATATATATTTATTTTCTAGTGTATGAACTTTGTATGGAATCTGGTTTGTATCAATTACAAGTTTATTATACATATTTTTCTCAAAATTTATACATAACTTGATTAGATTTTATACAATTTATATGTACTTTATAATAATCAAAATACACATACAATTTTTTTTTACATATTTCATATATAAAAATTATAAGAATCTACACTTATACATAATGCAAACGAAAATTATACATATATGTTTTTAGGTGTATGAACTTTGTACATAAAAATTACCTATTATAATGGACTTTTTGAGTAAAAGTTAGAGAAAATTAGGTAACAATATCTCTTAATTTTGAATGGGGAGAGAAAAGTGGATGAAATAAGGACGCAAAAGTTGGAGAAATCAGAGAACTATATCTCTAAATTTTGAATGAAGAGAGAAAAGTGGATAAAATAAGTAAAACGATTTCCTTACCTTATTTAATGTGTTTTATTTGCTTCTTTTAATTTACCTAATTCGTATAGATTTTATAATAAGTCTATTGATATATTTTGTAAACTGAAAAATATCGTCATGTTCTGTAAATATACCCTCTTACCATATACATATATGTTCTTTGCCCTTTTAATATTTTTACCCGTAATTGGGTCTGTGCGCAGCACGGGGTTTTATACCTAGTTTATATATATATATATATATATATATATATACACCATTAATGTTGATTATTTTAAATCTTTTGATATCTTGCAAATTCATTAACAAATGTCTTGAGAAAAAAAGGGCATGTAGCATTTGGAGGAGAAGAGACATTGAAGCCCATAAACTTTACAAGTCATACATGAGGAAATCCAAGTTATGCACACGACGAAATGAAACCATATGCTAAGTAAGACATGGCAAAGCTTGGAAGGGAATCAAGTGAGTCACGTGATGCCCACGTTGTCCCATATGCTTTTTTCACCATTTTTCTTTTTAATCTTTGGATAAAGACAGAAAAAACTGATAAAAAACGTTACCCTTTAATGGATTTGTGACTGATTGAGGTGAAGAAACATGTCTTTATATATTGGGTCCTTTGATATGAGTCATGCAATATATGTTAGCCACCTGTAACGTTGTCCTTGGCCGTAGCACGTGCCAAAGATATTTATCTCCCCAGAATTCGCAACAAAATTAGTTTTTGGATAAGAGTCTTAAATGAGCGGGTTTAGCAAAATATAAGTTAATTAAAATAAAATTGAGTTAATAATGTATCAGTCTAAATTGAGCTGAAATAAATTAGACTAAAATAAACTATTGAGCGGGTCATTATACATTTCTACCCTGCATAAAAAAGTGGTAATTATTAAAATATTTTATTCATTTTTACCATACAAGAAAAGATAATACTCCTTTCACTCCAATGTGTATGATATTTTTCGTCTTTCGCTCAAATTGTATGAAATTTAGTTAACATTTTTAAAATGTATCTTTCATTTTATTAATGTTGAAGAATTGTGAGTTATATTACTTTTTGATAATTTAAAATATCAAATTTAGATTTAAAAATATTATTTTCTCTGTCTCAACTTATGTGAGACGGTACAAGCTCAAAATTTAAAAAAGAAAAAAAGATTTTTTAAATTTGTAATCTAAAATTAACTTTAGATATTTATATGGCTTAAATCATTTAATTAAGGGTATAGAATTTAGAATTAAATTATTTGTTATTATGCAAAGGTGACTTTGGACGAACTAAAATGAAAAGTCAATTGACACACGAAAAATATATTCCCTCTATTTTAATTTATGTGAACCTATTTCCTTGTTAGTCTGTCTCAAAAGAATGATCTCTTTCTATAATTAGAAATAATTTACCTTCATGAAATGATTTATAACCACATAAATCATACGTGACTTATTTAATATCATAAGTTTAAAAGTTTTTTTTTTAAACTTCGTGTCTAGTTAAATAGGTACACATCGGAGGGAGTACTAAACTAGTATAATCTATTTTCAAAATCAATCAAATTTAACTTTTATAAATAAAAATATCATATAAATTGAGCGGTGGAGTATACAAAATATCTATCTTGGTTTCATCTGATAAACTAACCTATTTTGTTTTTTCTTAATTAAATCATATTGCAACAAACGATAATACGTCCAAAATTTATCCTCAACCCCATCTTCTTGCACCGTCTATAATAACCCCTTATCCTCAACTCTATAAATAAATAAATACCCTCACCTCTATTCATTTACCATTTCCAATATAAATTCTCTTAATACTATCATCAAACAACTACATATTATAACACTTCTTATATCAACCAAAATCAACAAACACAAAAATATTACACGATGATGAATTTGAACCGTGTTTGGATGGCCGCTACCGTGGCCGTCGTAAACGGACATTCTGGTCACGGCGAGAAGTTGAAGTCTGACGCTGCTGATGTCAGACTATTCTCCGGTTTTCTGGCTTCTGATCTCAGAAGCAAGAAAAAGAGGAATAAGCATACTGATGAGTCGCTACGACAAGTCATGTACCTAAGTTGTTGGGGATAAATTAAGCTAGCGATTGGCCATAAATTTTGTAACACTTAAAAAAAGAAGCTCATGAAGTTGCATCAAAAAAATGTTTTTTGAAATTTGAAGCTGTGTTTGGACATGCAAATACTTGAAAAAAAAAATTAAGTTTTGTTAAGCAGTTTTTGGAACTTGAAAGTTTTTTTCATTTTTTTTTTCCAACACTATCAAATTCCATGGACGAACGATGTTCTCAAATTTTTTTTTTTTTTTTGACAAAAAAGCTATCAAAATCTATGGTCAATCTTGAGCTAATGTTGAAATCGATCTGCTTAATTATTTCGTCGAATTCAAAAGGATACTTATAAGCTTGTTTAATCAGCTTATAAGCTTCGCCAAATACTCGCTTATAATGCTAATTAAGTAATCATAACGCAGTAACTTTGCCCCAAAGGCAGCTAAGGAGAATTGAAAAGAGTCTGAAGTTGATAGAGCTCATCAGCTACGGAGGACTTGATCTTCGCGCAGCAAATTTAGTAGTTTTAACTTTTTTTAAGTGCAGAGTGATTTTATTTATAATTTCATATACAGTTAAGCAATTAGTTAGCTGGTTTAATTTGATTGGAGAAGTTTTCTTAGAATTAGAAGTGTTGTATTCATAGTAGTACACTACTTGAAGTAGTCACTAATATTTGTTTTAAATTCACTACGACATTATGAATCTTTTCCCGATTTTGTGTGAACATGGAGTATTTTGTGCACTGGACAGAGTACGTTTTTTTTTATATTACGTACAAATATAATTTGTCAATGATATCTAATTTTGTAATCAAGTTTTAAAGTTTGTCGTTGATATTTGATTTGTAATCAAGATTTAATTAAAAACTGAGTGTTTTTCTTTTGAATTTCTTCTATCTGTCCGTTTGATTTTAATTTAGACATTTTCAATGCCTTCCATGCATACTCTTAACAAGGGTGAAGTAAGAGCGGAGCTATAATTTAAAGTTTTATGAGTTTTCTTTCCCCATAAACCAGTCATCTAGAGGCTTTCACCTCTGTGATGTTGTTTGGGGGAGGGTTTGGCATGTTCACCTACCTTAATTAAAAAATTATTGATTACAAAACAAGGAGGAGGGCATAAACCTTCTCTCTTCTATCCTCATGAGTTTGTTCTATCTTTATGAGTTTGAATTTGCTGTTGAAGTCATCGTCGTCATAATTATTTGAAAGGAGAGGTCGCCACTCACAATTCGAGATACTTTGGAGACTCCTTTAATTTGGAATAGCACACCATAAATCGACACTAAGGAGGACTTTCAAAGATTGGTGAGAAGTTAGACCTAGGAACATATATATCCATAAACTTGCTTTACAGATCATCCCTGTAATCATATGGTTGTGAACTATGGAAGAGTTAAGACGTCTTGCAAATATGGTGAAATACCGTCTGCATCAGTAACATCATGTCCATGTTTATGTTGGCATTCACCGTAACAACATGGCTTTGCATCTTAAGGAGGGCGTGGAATAGCTCCTGAACATATTTCAGTTTTATATTACTAGCATTTGCTGAGAGAACTTGAGTCATTACAAACATGGTTGCGAAAATGAAGCACAAGAATATAAGTGTATAAAAATATATAGCAGTAGTATTTTTATGATATGTAAAAGAAAATAGGTAAAAGTTCATTTCGATGACATCAAAACTTGATGATTAGTTTATATATTCATAAGTGGGATATAAGGAAACAGAAAACATGATTGTGATTTGTATATGTGTTCTTTTCAATAATGGACAAAATCATAAGCAATTAATTAGCTAATAAGCCCCGCCTTGTTACCGCAACAATAACTCTGATATCTAGTTCATCTTTTGGTTTTTCCAATGTGCTTTCCATTCCAGGCTATAAATATTCACCAACTTCATGTAACATACACTGTGCGCTCTCCATAGAAATTAAAAAAGCTAAAGCTTGTAGAAAACATATACTATCAGTTAATTTGATAGATCAATTATGGCTGGAAGCAGTAATCAATTAGCAGTCAAGAAGTTTCACTTCGCCCTGTTTCTTTCTTTCCTTCTCATTGCAGTGGCAGTTGATAGTAGACAAATTGGAAGTAAGTTTGCATACTTTAAATTGCGATTTCGGAAGTGGATCGAGAATTTGAACTTGATAGGTTCAACTTTTTAAATTTTTCGCGCACACTGAACTTACTGTACCTTTGAAACTAAATTATATATGAATTTAGCATATAGTATCCTTTAACATTTTATTATTTTTTACATTTATATTCATCTTTAATTCACATAATATTTATAAATCAATCTCAAACCTAGTCGTTGTCCTCTTCTAAAATCCAAAACCATAAACTTAAAATCCTGAATACGACTCTGCTAGTTGTTTTCTTTTTGTAGTTCTTCAACCCTTAATTGTGTTTTTCTTTTATCCATAACGCAGTGACGGGAAAGAGTAATGCTACTCTTGTCTGCAACTCGACCTACGGAGCAGAATTGGGTGACACTTGTTTTGATGTGGCTCAGAAATTCAAGCTCACTGCGGCAGAATTTGCTGATTTGAACGCAAATCTTAATTGCGATAACATATTCGTGGGTCAATGGCTTTGTGTTGATGGACTTGCTTTCAAGTAGGCTGAGTTTTTATCATCATGAACAACTGAATCTCTATATTATCAATAAAGTTAGCATAAATATTTCATGGTGTTGCCCCAAAATGGGTATCAAACATAAAAAAAAAAATATATATATATAGAAAGAAAAGGTGATTTCCTTTTGTGATCATGCTATTCTAGCAACAGGGAACACTAGTTGAGTTATTACTCCAGCAAGTATGTTTTAGTTGGTGCTATATGTTAGTGCTATGTATGATCTTTAAAGCAATACACTGCAAGTGATATGTATGATCTTTAAAGCAATACACTGCAAGTGAAATAACAATAAGATTTTACAGATTCTGTTCGACAATTAGTGAAAGGGGAGCCCTGAAATAATGATAAAATTGTCCCTGCATTTAAGCCATGGAATTAGTCATTAATGTTTGCGTTAGGTGTAGGTTGTCTACATTAAACCTATTCTGGTGACCCTTCCTTGGACCCTGCATAAACCTTGAATGTTTCGTGCATCGAGCTGCTTTTTTTTTTGTTTGACAATTAAACTACGTGTGCATCTCATGATCCGTCTCATGCACTTAATACCAAAAGGGCTAGAGGGACCTGGCCAAGAAAGAATTGAACTTGCGAAATTCAGATATATACAAGGAACATAACCATGAACATAAATGCGAATTGAGGACCCGCAAGGGTGGCTCAGTTGGTTGAGCATGGGGCTTCCATAATGGAGGTCCTGGGTTTGAAACTCTTACTCGACAGCAGGGGATTTGCCTTCTGGGTCAAGCTTGTCACACGGGGCTTGCCTAGTGCGGGTTATCTCTCTTATGTTGTTTGCGGGCATTGCACAGAAGTGGGGTTTACCCTGCGCGCTAGGGGTGTGCAAAAACCGATTTAACCGATAAACCGAACCAATAAAAACGCTATTGGTTTATCGATATCGGGTTATTAGGTTAACGGTTTATAAACAGTTTTGTAAAAAAAATTATTGGGTTATCGGTTCGGTTTTAAAGATTTAGTTAATGGTTAAATTGTTAACCTAATAAGCTTATATTATAATTACCTTTTTATCCCTAATAACATATTAGTGGCTTTAAATTTTAATTTTTAAATGCAAACCTTTTGGATCTTTAATTTGAAGTTGCTGGCTTGGCGGTGCTGTTGATTACTACTTTCTTTTGCATTTTATAGTTTTTGTTTCGCGTTTTATAGTTTTTGTTTTGTTGTTGGTGTTTTCTTTCTAAAGAAGTTGGAGTTGGCCTTGTTTATGAATAAATGAACTGGAACTGGCCTTATTTTGTTTTTAAAAGATTGCTAAAGTGCATTTTATAGTTTTGTCTTGTAATTTGTGTAGACTTTATGCATGAAGGCAAATGAAAACAAGAGAAAGCAAAAAAATTAGCGAAGCATTTTCTTATTGGTTAAACCGAAAATCGAACTGTTAAGGACCAAAAACCGATAAACTAAAAATCTATAACGAATATTTTATCGTTTTGGTTTTGGTTTAGCATATTTACAAACCGAAAATCGATAAATCGAACCAGTAATTCACAAAATCGAACTGAACAGACCAATAAGCACCAGAGGCGGATTCAAGATTGTAAGGTTGTGGGTTCCTAAAAAAAAATAATACAACAACAACATACCTCCCACAAGTAAATCACATCATTTTGAAAAAAAGAAAAAAGAAGAAACGTGGTTTACTCTTTTGCCATCTGCGCATCTGGGCAAAATCCCTTTCAAGTGTCCCCTTCTTTGCCATTGAACCATCAGCCATTTAGTTGCGGGTTCCAAACTGAAAATAATTATACTTGACTATAATTTTTAATATAATAATAGGACCTACGTTAGCGGATGTGGGTTCCCGAGAACCCACACCCGCTACTGTAGATCCACCCCTGATAAGAACCCCTACTGCGCGCACCCGAAGGGTAGTAACTGCGGGTTCCCTTGTCATAAAAAAAAAATGAGAATCGACGATTTAAATGTGAATTCACGATACATTAGCTTAACAACGAATCTGAGTAAAATCGCATTATGGTGATGTAGGTTAAAAATCTGAATGAAAGTTTTAACTACATTCACTATAACCTCCTTATATTAGAATGGAACATTTTAACATTGTTTAAGCAAAGTATTATTCTTCTCCCTTTTGACATCATGTAAAAGCATCAAACGAGCCAAAAACATAGCATGTAAGTGATTTAGAATATCACACGGCATAAGTGTGTGGGCGGCCATAATACATACGTAGTAGATTTCGAAAGTACGTTATTCAGTTATATATTATTCATAGAGTTTTAGGTCCCGTTTGTACATATAAAAGTTTATCCTTCTCTCAAAAAATATTTTCATTCAATGTTGCTAATAAACTATTACACTTTTCCAGCGCTAACTTGAAGTTGGTTTCCAAGTTTGAAAATTTGTTGTAAACGAATTTTTCAGTAATTCTTTTTTCTCACACAAAATTTCAATATTTTTTCAAGTGAAATATGTCCAAACACCACTTCAATCTTCAAATACCCTTTTCAACTTAACTTCAAATATATTTTTTTCTAAAAAAAATAAAAGTATCACCCAATTCAAGTACAAATGCCTACTTATTATACTAAAAACGTTGTATTAGTGATAAGTACACAAAGCCTTATTGTGAAATCAAATGTTGTATTAATATTAGGGCAAAAAACGTATATAGGTGTTATTTCAACTTTCTTTAATTGTTCTATTAATTCTTCAACTTCTTTATTCTTTGGGGTTTCTATATTAATTCTCATTTTGTCTATCACTTATTAGTCTTAAGTGTTCGCTTATTAATTCTAACCTTGGTACTATTATCTGTTCTACTTTCTTAGTTATTTCTAGTAATAAAGAGATTATAGTAATATTTTGTTTTAATACTATTTGATCAGATTTAGCGTTAGGTATGTAGTCTATATAGTCTTGTGGTAAAGGTATAGATTTTTCTATTAATTTTGAGGCTTCTTCTTGGGCTATAGTGGCTCTATTCATGAAAGGGTAATCTCTTTTAGTTCTTCTAATGTCTTTTTCAAATCTCTAATATCGTTAGTTTTTCTATTTGTTGTGTCGTTTGCGTTACTATCTGGTTTGTCTTTATTTCTATTTCCTTGGGCGTTTCTAGAATAGCCTTAACTAACTTTTCTATTTCAGTCTTTGTAGGCGATTTTTCTAAATTCGATTTGTTAATTAAAATCTGAATTTTTCGTTCTAATTCTTGCGATTTTGGGTAATCAAAGTTCTGCTCTAATATTTCTAACTTCTTCTTTTGATTAGTTTGAGAAACTTCTGTAACTTCTATAACTTCTAATATTCTAGTAATCTCTTTATTATTTTCTTGAGTTTTTTCACTAAAATTTATGACTAAATTAAATCTACTAGTGTATTAAATTATTTATCTTCACTATGTAATTAATATATGGTCTCCGTTACTAAAATTACACTTTATAATACTATGATCTTTTAATGCTCTATATTTCTTTTCTGGGTATATTCTTAAGTCTAAATATTCTAGATTCTTTAGTGTATCTATTTTATCAAAATTTGTTTATTATCCTAAAGGAATTCTTATTTTACAAACTTTCTTTTGGTACTCTAAATAATCTGTAAGTCCTTTTATATCTTCTCTTACGCCTTGTAATTCCCAAGTTATAGCCGAAATTGTATCTTCGTTAATTTGACTTTGTAACAGTCTATTTTCTATTAGGGATGACAAAGATTCTGTATTTATTACTTCTAAATATGCACTTAGGGCCTTTTCAACTTTTCGATATTCTCTTCTTTTCTCTATATCTCTATATAAATACCAATAGTTTATAGCTATTTGTTTAACAAAAGGTTGTGTTTTCATATAAAGGTAACTAGTATGGCTTAAATCGCTTCTGGATCTGTTTTTGAGAATATTTCCTAGATCTTATATGTCTTAATAATTTATATTCTAATCCTGATATTATATTTATTAATTCTTGTAATCTTAACTGATTCTCTTTGGTACAACTTAGTCTGATATATTCTTGGTATAGTTTTTCTAACTCTTGTTTCACCTCTAAATAACTATCTTGCATTATCCTAATGGGATAAATTTTACTTTGTGTTTTAGATGTCTAATACGATCTTCAGCTCTAATTATCTCATCATTGGTGAAATATACTTCCCAATTAAGGTTATTTCTTAAACTTAGTATTGTTATATTATCATGCAAGTCTTGGCGGTGGACTATATCTATATATCTACTATATTCAGTTAAAAACTTTCTTGTTTTTCTGAGATTGATAAGTCTTTTTCGAGTGAAATATATCATATGATAATTATGACTTATGTATTTAGTAAAACTATGTTGTCTCATATAATGTTGTCTGTAAACAGGTATAGGAGTTTGTCTTCTCTGTCGTGCAGAGAATGGTCTTCTCATAAACTGTTGTCTAAAATATAGGTTTAAGATATAGGTTTAGGTCTAAAAATCTTCTTGCTCTGATACCAAAGTGATTTGGGGGTTATATTTTTTGTTTTTTGTTTCAATATAGATATGGATAGAAATATAGAGTGATTTCTAGCAAATATTTTAAACAATCCTACTCGGTACTCTCTCACTCCTTGATTCCTCTTATCATGTAGGTATATTTCTTACTTTCTGCCTATCTCCCAATTTTTACGTTTTTACGTTTTTTTAATAATAATCCAGTTATGAATCTTATTACACTGTTCATCTCTTTCTCTTAATCTTTGTTCTTAATATCCTTCTTCTTTAACCACACCCCGGTTACCACGGCCAATATCGTCCCTTATCATTTGGACATTAAAATGGCCTTTCAAACACCTAGGAATTTACAGGTTAATCCATCGAGTATATTAAGAAATCAAGAGAATAACCATATACTAAGAGTAATAGATTCATAATAACAAGTAAGTAATTACTCAAACGTAATATATTAATTAAACATGGAATAATTTACATAATAGTAGGGAGATTAGTACAGAAAACATAGATAAAAACTTACATGACTTGAAGATGGAGAGAGGTTTTCCTTTCGCGGAACCCAAAAACTACTTCACACTAAGAGAAAATTACTGAAAGCTTAATATTATTTTTACAAGGTTTATATTACAAAAGTTTTGGACTGGGAAAGGGATTGAGACATGTGAAAGAGAAGGGGAATATGGAGTTTGTCTGGAGAGATGTGGTGGATGCCTTTTTTCTCGATGTCTTTGCTTCTCCTCAAATGCTGCTGTTTATTGGTGTCTGGCGGACTTCAACTCCAGATTTCAAATTTGTAAAGAATCTTTTGAGTTCAGCCGGGTGCTCCTGAGGCCCCATCGTCACGTGAAACTTTTCAAAAGATACTTTATATTTTTGTTCGTTTGTTGAGCTGTCCCGTTACTTTATTAAAGCTACTACTTTTATTAGAGCTACTGTAATAAAGTCTTCTTCTTTTCTGAAATGTCTTTGTCTTGTGCTATCAATTTCTTTTTTGAAATGTCTTTGTCTTGTACTATCTTCCACTAAAGTCTTCTTTTGCTGAACCACTAAAGTCATCTTTTTTTGCAACATCTTCTTTTTGATTTTGTCTTGTTGCTATCATTATTATTTCAACTAAAGTCTTCTTTTTCTGAAATGTCTTCAACCGTTTCTTTTGACTTTGTGCTAATCATTATTTTCCCCCATTAATTGATCTAAGTGTCCAAATTGTGTAGAGCAACCAAATCAAAACTCATGCCTAAGTCTACATCATTTGGATCTTGAGAGTCTTGAAATGCACTGTCCTGGAAATTAATATCATCTCCTTCGAAATCTGAACTATGGACTGGTGACATCCCTTGACTTGGAGATAATTCTGGACTAGGATTTTTAACTATATGTTTATCTTGTTCTTTTGTCTGAATTTTTTTTTCTAGCGTCTCTTTTACTATATTTTCTATTTTTTCATTTTTTTTCTTTTTTGCAAGTATGCTTTTCTTTGTAGAAGTTGCTCCTTGCGTAAGTGTCTTTGGTAGTCGTCGTCTTTTCGAGAGATGAACATCCCTCATCTTCACTTTTTAGCAAAGTGACAGCCATCAACAGATTTGATGAATCTTTACCGGCTACCGTTTGAACCGGACTAGTTGTATCTTTACTCGATACAGTGGGTCTAACTGCATTCATTGAGGAATGCACACCCGTCTCATCCATTTTTGTCTGAGATGGAGAACCTGAGATTGCACTAATTCGAACTTAACCGGTTGTAGTCTTTGTTCTAATAGCTTTACTTGATCCAAGAGTTTCATTTTTTCTTGAACCAATGTCTCTTTCCGCTAGTTTAGTCTCTTGACTACTTCAGTCATAGTAGATGTAACGACCCGTTTGGTCGTTTAGCACTTTCAAACTACGAAAAGGGTATGGGACTATATTGTATTTAATTATATGATTTGAATACATGTTATAGTTTATATGAGATGATGAATAGAGCGAAGTAATCTGAGGACTAATGATATATTACATCTGGTGAAAGGGCAATTAATGTCTTAGGAAGACATTTGATATGTAAAAGGAAAAATAAATAAAGAAGGCCACTTTCATTATGATGCCAGGAATGAGTGGCATTTGAAATGAAAAAAAAATAAAAAAATAAAGTAGGCCAGCCCACCATTCCTTGTTTTATGCATTCCTTGTTTTATGCATCCCTTGTTTTGTGCATTTAGTCATCATCACCTTGTGTTGTGCACGTTATATTCCAAAAGAAGGAGGAAAAAAGCAGAAGGAAAAATCTTGTTCTGTGCAAGATATATTACGAAAGAAAGAGGAAAAAATAGAAGGAAAAATTATTCACTTATTTCTAACCTAGAGGGGAGAAAAAGGGCGAACAGAAGGGGCTTTGTCAATTAATGTTGAAGGAGAGTGAAGCTTTGTTTTATTTCCACCAAATACAAAGGCAATCAGGTATGGTACAATTAGTTTTATACACTCCTACAAGAGAATATGTTGCAGGAATTTTAGTTTAGTATGGTAGTTATGGCAATCTATGACTCACATTTTCTGGCTTTTCTTGAATACAGCGTAGCAATTTCCAGCTTTCTACAAGCTTTGAAAAGTGGCCCATGATTTAGTCATTATAAAAATTGGTTCTTTATTTAGCTTGATAAGGATATGCTAGAAGACAATATCTATTATAGAGCCCAAGTGAAGCATACATGAACTTAGAGAAAATCATCACATCTGTAATGATGGTCACGTTTCCTTCCCAGCCATTAAATGCTTTAGTGGTTTATTTAGAAATGTTTGTACACTAAGAATTGATAAGGATTTAATAAATTAATAATCAAGGTAGTTGTTAGGAATATGAAAATGAAGTTAAAATATAATTAAAGGTCCATTTCTTTTACTTGGGTTTAGTTCATATTATATATTCCAATTGTTTAATATCGTGTGAAATATAACTGAGTATTGATGTTGGATTTCTTGGATGATATATATGTACGTTAGAATTCCATTTTTGTGCACATGGGATGCAATTTGATTTCAGTTAGACCAATCTCACGTTTTGGTTATTAAAATTAGGCTTAATACCTAGATGGACCCTTAAACTTGACATGTTTTGTAAGATAGGCATATAAACTTATAAGGTGACTAGATAGATACTTAAACTTACTCAAAGTGTATTTTTCAAGTTTTTCAGTTGTTTTGAAAACAAAAACTATATTTTTCAAACACTCACAATTTTCATGGCCAAACAAGCCCTAAATATATCACAAAATATTTTTTTTTTAAAATGCAAAAATAAGGCAAACGCATATACATGAGACTATAAATGTGCACTTAAACCAATAAATACTCGCTAATCGCAATTTTGCAACTTTCAATTAACTCGGATTTTTTTTTACACTTGAATAATTTAAAAACAATAACTTTAACCAATAAAAATCCTTAAAAAAAGAAATTTCAAATTAAGAAATTTCTAAGTTCAGTATTTCAAGTGTAAAAGAAATTTCAAATTAAGAAAACTGTAAAGCCGAGAAGAAAATCCTTAAAAAAAAGAAATTTCTTTTTTTAAGGATTTTTATTGGTTAAAGTTATTGTTTTTTAATTATTCAAGTGTAAAAAAAAATCCGAGTTAATTGAAAGCTGCAAAATTGCGATTAGCGAGTATTTATTGGTTTAAGTGCACATTTATAGTCTCATGTATATGCGTTTGCCTTATTTTTGCATTTTAAAAAAAATATTTTGTGATATATTTAGGGCTTGTTTGGCCATGAAAATTGTGAGTGTTTGAAAAATATAGTTTTTGTTTTCAAAACAACTGAAAAACTTGAAAAATACACTTTGAGTAAGTTTAAGTGTCTATCTGGTCACCTTATAAGTTTATATGCCTATCTTACAAAACATGCCAAGTTTAAGGGTCCATCTGGGTATTAAGCCTTAAAATTAGGTGAAAGTTAGTGGGTGTCATAATGATGTCCTCACCTATGCTATAAATAGGTATGATGATACAAGTGATTATAAAAATAAAATAATACATATGGCTACTTATTAAAAGCTTCTGGTTTTTATAGAATTGAGAATGAGGGTACAGAGAATTAACAAGTTTTGTCTTGTTCTCTTTTCCTCATTGTTATCTTTAAAAAAAAAATGAAATGATTACTTCACACGTTTTTGTATGCTTTTGTAGGGAATTTTCAGATTTGCTTTTGCTTTAGAAAGTGTCCTTTATGTTTGTCTTGACAATATTTAAATCCTTACATATTAAGTCTTATGTTTAATTCTGTTCGTGTTCTTTTGTTCAAGGTCCTCGGTTTCATTATTTCACTTTCATTTTTGAATTTTGTCTTTGTGTTATTAGTTTGCCACTTTAATTTTAAATACATAAGGTATTGTAATTGAATATTTTGGTAGTGAATAATATGAATACCTTTGGAATCATGGTATTTGAATTACGAAAAGTTAGATTTTTGTCCGAAGTTAAAGATATTAGAGTAATTAAAGGTTTCGAGTCCTAGTCCTAAGAAAGGAGAATTAATGATTGAATAGTATATTTATGGATGAAATTGACCAATTTTAATAATATATGATCCTTAGATAATGGGCGAAATTATTTTTCAAATAAAATTCCAATCTTGCCCTTGTGGGCCCAAGGCCACTTTTGGGGTGCGTTTTTGGGCTTCGAATATAAATATAGCAATATGGGTGTCCTTAGATTCGTATTCTAACGTAGATCGCATATTTTATAGATTTTGATCGTTCAGAGGCTCTACGCAAAGGGAAGACATTAGTTTGATTGTTCGTGGCACCCGCTCAGCATTGAGGTAGGTTACGGTCTACTTTAGTTAGACTCTGATTAGAGAATCGTATGTAGTTGTAGAAAGTGACGGGGATAGCATATAGGCCTTCGGGCATGAAGTGGAGGTGGATTCCAATTAGGTTGGCTCTGTCGGTTGTTATGTGGGCTTGTCGCCTTATGCGTTATTTTCTGTGATTATCACCTGTTTGTATCTCTGTCATATACTAGCTCCCTCATCATATGAAAAGGAATGATAACATTATTATGACTTGTATTTGTTGATTGTTCATTGGTGATATTGTTGAGACTGATATTGTCACACCCTCATCTTGATAGGGCATGATAGGCACCCGACTCCCTTCAGAGTCGAGCGAACCCTTAAACATTCGCTTTACGAAAACCTGTCATTTCAAAAACTTTTAAACACATGAAACTTTTCCAAATAGAGGTCATTATCTTTATACAAATTATAAAAAAACTTTCAATCAATTACGTACTTTTTACCAACTGAAATCATCTAAAAATACATACTCTTTTAACATCTACAAATGATTCGCACTTCTCGACGCCTTATCCACAGGACACTGTCTGCAAAGTCTCTAACACATACAAAACACCATAACAAAGGTACTCGACTCGGCAATACTCCGAACTGAGATGGAGCTCGCCAATCCCGCTGGAATACCTTCTAGCAAAATCTTCTACTCACCTGGGTGTACCTGCGTGGCATGAAACGCAGCCCCCGAAGAAAGGGGGTCAGTACGGAATATGTACTGAATATGTAAAGCGGGAATAAATGATAACCATCGCATACTTTAGGAAAGAAGAAATCATAACCAACCCAATACCTGCAGCCTTCGCTGGAAGAAACGTAAATATGTACGCAAATCTCAAGCAGGCTTCAAGTAAATAATTGCAATCTAACTAACATTTTCAAAATAAGTAATGTAATCTAACACACCTCCTTTAAGTGAATAATGCAATGCAACACACGTGCCGCTTCCGGCAAATTAATGATGGCCCCTTCGGGTAGCCGCTTCCGGCTCTATATCAATAATGGCCCCTTCGGGCAGCCGCTTCCGGCTCTATATCAATAATGGCCCCTTCGGGCATGAATGCAAATATGCAAATGTATGGAAATCTCTTTTAAAGAAAATCCATAACATAAACTAAGGCCACGTGTCACATAGCACACTCAGACATAAACTGAGGCCATAGCGCACCCAGGCGTAAGCTGAGGCCATAGCTCACTCAGGAACGAGCTGAGGCCATATATCATATAGCACACTTAGCTACGTCATGAAGTCATCTAGTGACTTAGGCTTGAAAATCTCGCACCCCTTCGGAGTGGTTTTTGGAAAGTCTAAATAATAAAATCTCGCACTCCCTTCGGAGTGGTTTTTGAAAATCAACTTTATGTTTCCTTTAGTACAAAACTAGTTTTCTTAAAATCATTAGTAAACCACAAACACGTTTCAAGTAAATCCGAGTTAGTCTACGAAAGTTACGAGCTTTTGAAGTACGGAACCTTCTAAAAACATTTCATAAGCCATATTTCGAAATTCAAGTATTATTCATATTAGGAAACTTCTGAATAATGTTTTGGACCAAATCAAATAGGGACCTTAAGATCATATTTAAGTATCAAAATATTCATCAAAGACTTTAGTCATATCGATTTTCTTTCGAACAACATTCGGAAATATACCCACTAAAATCTTTGAACGTCATGTATATACATATCAAACCATATGGAGTACTTATGGAAATCAAAGACATCGGCCATCCTAGTGGCGCTAAGAATAGAATTTTCCTTAGAATCATACATATACGTTATTTGTTCATTTCATAAAGGTCATGCCAAAAGAAAAAAAGGTAGGCTCTACATACCTGTCAGTGACTTAGTCGTGGATCCTTTTCGCCTCGTCGCCCTTTTAGCCTATTTATATAAAAGTAACGTTATCGTTAGTAACTATATTTTCTAGTCCACGATTCTATAACCCATTTCTTATTGAACCTATATTTTAGTTTATATATCCCCATTTAGGGTTTTTTTTATTATCTAAAAATCTAGCGAAAATCCGGCAGCACTTCCCCTATACATTCGCCTATCCCAAATTTTCAATCGCCCTCCTGTTGACACAGAAATACCAACAACAACATATGGATACAATCATATCTTCAATTCCTTCAATTCAACGAAAACAACATCATATTCACATCAACAAAATTTCAACTTTAACTTTCTAATCTTTTCGCCATATAATCCATGATAATAACAACCACACTACTAATTAAACTTCATTTACCATAGCTAGTTTAAATTGGCCCCATACGGCTCAAACTCCACTTCCATATCAACATACACAACTCTTGCAATTTCTTCCACATCCACCAATTCATACAAAGACTAATCATCTTCTAAAATATGTAGGAAAATATTAAACCTTACCTTAATAGTAGCGCCGTGAATAGTGACGCCGTGAGCAGTACCCCGCCGTGAATAGTAGCCCGTGAACAGTTTGCCGTCGTGAACAGTTCGCCGTGAACAGTGGCCGAACCTCTCTCTCAATTCTCTATCCACAAGATAAAAAAAATGATCTTTTGTTGCTGAATTTTTCTGGAAATATTGGGAACTTTTGTGCTGAAAAAAAATGAGATTTTTGTCCCTTAAAAAGGAATGCTGAAGTCGGTTTCACTGTAGCTACAGTACTGTTAGCAGTACTGTAGCGGTACTGTTGCAGTACTGTAGCGGTACCGCGGGAATGCTGTTTCTGCATCGACAGTTCAGTTTGTAACGTCTATAATTTCCTATTCCGATGTCCTATCAATGAACGGTTTGTTGCATTACAAACTAGACTCAACGAACTTCATTTTAGGATTTTGAAATACCTTAAAACTCCACATATACTATGAGGTATGCGCCTCCAAAGTTGACTAAAACCCGTCTCGCGTTTCTCAAATTTTCTTCGAACTTATTTTCTTCAATTTGCTCGATCTCGAAATATTCTGAAATTATCCATACATGGTATTTATCACTTATTACACTAATAATGGCCATGTTCTCGTGTTTCAAAGTATTTTTTCCCGATTACGACTTACGAGAATTCACCCGTTTTCTTCGTTGTTACGTACTTTTCATGGCTTGTGCCTTTCAAAGCATCCTGGGATGTATCCGATAGCCCATTACTACGATGAGGTACATGCCATACTCATGCACTGGAAATGCGAGGTATAACAGATATCATGCATGACGTGCTTTCCATATTATTCTTGTGATGATGGTGAGCTAAGTGATTGAGAGACTCCGAGGTTTTTACCGGAGATGGAGAGTGACAGAGAGACTCCGAGGTCTTTGCCGGAGATTGAGAGTGATTAATAGCCTCCGAGGTTCTGCCGGAGAGCACGAGTGGTACATGGACTTCGCGGGTCCCCCATGGGTCATGGCTTTGAGGCATTGCCCTTAGCATGTGTGTACGAGAGTGGAGTGAGAGAGGTGACTATTGCAATGCATTGCATTCATCCACTCATATATTTGACTGATCATTTGGTGAATTATATCTGTCTTGGTTGATTTCATGATTCCTTTACACTTTACTTGTATATGATACGTGACCATACTTGTTTGCTCTATGTGCTACTTGTTGTTTTCGACTTCTTCATGCGTTATCTAATCATTGTCGGCCTATGATGCTTACCGGTACAAGTGTTGTACTGATACTACTCTTGTTGCACTATTGTTGAGTGCAGAGTACGATCCAGGTTCCAGTTCTACACCCCGTGGCTGATACGCGAGGGTGGCATCTCTCAGTCATTCAGGGTGAGCTACTTGGTCATCCGTGGCCCCTGAAGGACCTCCTCTATTTATTCTGTTTTTGTATTCTACAGACAATATGCAGCCTTCTGCATTTTCAGACTTCTATTCGGTAATATGTTAGCGCTCTTGTACCCTTTGACCAGATTTTTGGGGTTGTAGTGACATTTCTAGTTATGATAAGTATTTAAGACTTGATAACTTATTCTTAATTAATTTTCCGCTTATTTAATTTGTTATTAGTAATGTGGTTCGCCTACTCGGAGGGATAGTGTAGGTGCCACCACGACTCGCGAATTGGGTCGTGATAGTAGAACAGTGATCACAAAAAATCACCTTGTCTATGGCTTTTTGTATGTTATACTGACGGATTTTGTCTAAGAGCTGGAGAAATATAGTAGTTTGGACCCAACATTCCTCTAGCATAGTCTAATGCCTCAGTAAAATCATTAAATCCTTTAAAAAGATGTTTTTTCATGTCTTTAATAGAGTCTAAAAATTCTATCCAAGTTTGAAAAACACCATTAGTTTTACCATGAACTACAACATAAAATTTAAATTTTTTGTCTAAATTTCGATCTGTAAAATACTGACAAAGAGAATTTATAGTAGCTACAAAATGTTTAGAATCTTTTCTATTATGCGAAATCCATAAATTATCGACCAAACATCTTTGTTGTCTGTCTATTACATATTTTGATAATACTTTAAAAGTCCAATTTGATGGCTGAAAAGTTACTAGGTTATTGGCTCCGAATTGTTTCTTTCCATAGTATTTCTTTCTAATAAAGATGTAGGTCTAAAATGAAGGTTACCTAATACTGTCTGTCTGTATGTGTCTTGGGTTGAGGCTATTCCTTTCCCCTTGTCTGCTGTCTGAGAATTGGAAGGTCTCATGCTGTTCAAATAGAAAATCAGTTAGCAGTAATCTTTAGTCTACTTAATTGGTCTGCTAAATTATTATTTTTTCCATTTATATGTTCAAATTTTAAATTATAAATCGAAATGGTATCTAAGAAATTTAGCAATCTTCGTCTACTACTATTTTTATCATTTATCTTTTGATAGAATTTAACTATAGCTTCGCAGTCTGTTCTAACTAGTATTTCTGGTTTATTTAAGACTGTCAAGAGAATAATACATGCTGTAAAAACAAGACAGAAATAAAAAAAAATTAACTCTAGAAGAAGAAGAAATTCTAGGAGACGAGGATTTGTTTGAAAAAGATTATACCTTAATCGATATAGAAACCGAGTTACATAATTTTAAAACAGGAATAGAAAGAATAGGAGTAATAAAAAATCAAAAAGACTTAGATAATATAATAAAAATACTAGATGAAATAGAGATTATAGGAGAAAAACCTTTAAAACATTGGAAAAATAATAGGATTGTATGCAAATTAGATATAATAAATCCAGACTATGTAATTAAAACATCTTCTACATCCTGATTTGTTGCTTCGATTGAAGATGTTTTAATTACATAGTCTGGATTTATTATATCTAATTTGCATACAATCCTATTATTTTTCCAATGTTTTAAAGGTTTTTCTCCTATAATCTCTATTTCATCTAGTATTTTTATTATATTATCCAAGTCTTTTTGATTTTTTATTACTCCTATTCTTTCTATTCCTGTTTTAAAATTATGTAACTCGGTTTCTATATCTATTAAGGTATAATCTTTTTCAAACAAATCCTCGTCTCCTAGAATTTCTTCTTCTTCTAGAGTTAATTTTTTTTATTTCTGTCTTGTTTTTACAGCATGTATTATTCTCTTGACAGTCTTAAATAAACCAGAAATACTACTTAGAACAGACTGCGAAGCTATAGTTAAATTCTATCAATATATATATATATATATATATATATATATATCAGTGTTACACCCCGGAAATTTCCCGTTAACGTACAGTGAATAGACTAACGAAAGGCACCACATATAGGTGTTAAATAAGTGTCAAGAAGGTTCCATAAGGATTGGAGATCAAACGAACGACGAAGATCATTTCAGGGAGATGGGGTTATACGACCGACTTATACGGTTCGTATAACATTATACGGTCCGTATAAGGGTCCGTATGACATTATACGGTCTGTATAACATTATACGGTCCGTATAAGGGTCCGTATAACACCCAACAGAGATGATGTTTGCTTGGTGATGAACCACGACCACTTATACGAGCCGTGCAATGTTATACGGACCGTATAAGTGTCCGTGGAAGTCCCGACGGGCTGAGTTAAGTTCAATTATATAAATGTGATCCCACTTTACTAATTTCATTTCCCACACTTCTTTATCTCTCTCAAGGGTTCTAGAGGGTTCCACACACTTCTTCCATAAGAACTCAAGAGAGATTCAAGATCAACTTCATCAAACTAAGAGAGTTAAGTGTAAGAAGCTCACTAGAGTTCATCCAAGACAAGGAATATAAGTAGAAGTGAAGCTAGGGTTTTGGTGCAAGAGGAGTATCTCCGCTCAAGGCTTATTCTTACACGATCTAAGGTAAGTTTTATGATCATTCCATGTTGTTTAAAGTAATTAGAGGTTGAAAGACTTAGATTGTAGAAGGATATAGAAAATGGGTCATGAATGTGAGGATAGTGACATTTTGAGTGGTAGTTTGGAATAAGTCATGAACATTGATAGGTTGTGATTATAATTATGTTATAAATGACATTTAGGACATGGGATAATCATTATATGTGAGAAAACGTAAAAGTGTACTATGACCATGATTATGGAGGAATTGAAGTGCAATTGTGAAATGTGGATAACGTAGATGAATGATAATTGTTGCTTATGATATTGTGAATGTTGTTATGGATGTTTGAGAGTTGATATGTAATATGAGGAAAGTTGTATAAACAAAGGAAATGCTGTCTAATTTTCTCTAGCTTTAGTAAGCACGTTCTTATAATCGTTTAGCTAATGTTAATACGAATTCCCTTGAAGGCAAAAACGTGAGCATTGAAGGAGAATGATCAAGCGGTAGAATAGCTAAAGGAAAAGGTATGTAAGACTAATCCTCTCCTCCTAAGGCATGACTCCTATGACATGAATCTTCCTATTTTTCCGTGATCTTCCCGAATAACGGAAATTATGAGTCCACGACTAGAAAGAGCTACATACGCATATGATAAAGAAATGAGATACGATACGAGCATGATAATGATGATGATGATGAATTTAAGTATAAAGAATCCTAGAGTAACATACGATGTCCATGAGGTTAATGATCCTAAATATGGTTCCATTGACGCTTTTCTTGTGTACACTCACCTTAAAATGTTAGTCCCCTCAAGGTGAGACATAATGATTATGATAACCCCATAATGTAATCGGGGGTTCATGACCTTATGTCACACCGACATAGCCATAGTTGCCTTCAAGTTCTAATGTATGTTTGATGATAAATGTATAATGACGCTAAGCTTATGATATGCCTATGCAATGTATGAAAATGTTAAGTTTACGATGGGTATATGACGATGCGATTCCACCGTGCCTAAATTGCCAAGCATGTCACGGCGAAGGCGGGCTGCATACGATTCCACAGTGCCTAAAAGGCCGGGCATGTCACCGCTAAGGCAGGCTGCTATGTTTACACCGAGCCTAGAGGACCAGGCATGACACCACTAGTGGGCGGCATATAATGGTTGCCCGGACGCGGGTTAACGATTATGATATATATGATACGATGATGTATACGCTATGATGACACATGTACTATGCTTATATCTGATATATGTATGAAATGTATCCACCCTTAAAATTTACGTAGCTTATATCTTGATCTTATGTCTTATGATTTCTCTATTATGTTCATTTCATTCATACTTTACATACTCAATACAATGTTCGTATTGACGTCCGTTTTCTTTGGATGCTGTGTTCATGCCCACAGGTAGGCAGGGAGGCGATCCAGACTCATAGAAGCTATCAGCCGACTTGAGGGCACTCCATTATTCCGGAGATGTCATTGACTTGTTCTTTTGTGTATGTTCATGTATTTTGGGCACAACGGGGTCCTGTTCCGTCCATATGTCTAGTACTCTAGTAGAGGCTCGTGATGCGTATGTGTGGGTAGTATGGTCTCACGATGTCCTTATTGTATGTACATTAATTTGATAGCCGAAAGGCTTATGTATAATTATGTTTCGAAGTGAAAATTGGTTTTTCCTATGACTTGAGTATAAAATTAATGAATGAACGCTTGATGAGTACGATGGGTAATGGTATGAGCGGTGCACGGTAGTTAGCCCCGGGTACCCGTCATGGCCCCTAGTCGGGTCGTGACAAAAGTGGTATCAGAGCAGTTTAGTCCTAGGAAGTGTCTACGAGCTGTGTCTAGTAGAGTCTTGTTTATGGTGTGTTGCGCGCCACACTAATAAATAGGAGGCTACAGGGCATTTAGGAAAAATGACCATTCTTCTTCTTATGAGATCGTGCGATAGAGCTGTGTTATAAGATTATCTCCTCCTTAATAGTGTGCTATGATTTCAGAAATGCCGCCAAAGGGTAAAGCTACAGCCGCCCAGAAGGGCACTATGATGAAAAGGCGGGTAGAAAAAGAGTTGCCAATGAATGTAGAAGAGGGAGAATCACATAATGAGGCTCCATCTAATACTTCTCCCACTTCGCTTATTATAGAAGAACAGGAAGGGGCATCAGCTCCAACTCCTATGCCTCCAGTTCCTCCACCGTCTACTTCGGGTCGATAAGTGACCGAAGTTATTCATCTATTGACGCATTTAGTTGCCGCCCAAGCACAGCGACAGAATACGGGTCCAAGTGATCGGGCAGCTAGTACCAGAGCTCGTGATTTCGATCAGCTAGTACCAGAGCTCGTGATTTCATGAGTTTGAATCCTCTGGAGTTTTTCGGGTCAAAGCCGAATGAAGACCCGCAAAGTTTTATTGATGAAATGTTGAGAACATTGAAGATTATTCATGCCTCCAAAACTGAATCTATGGAGTTGGCATCTTATAGACTCTGAGATGTAGTGGTATTATGGTACAATAATTGGATATCATCAAGAAAAGAGAATGCGCCTCCTCCCGTTTGGCAAGAATTTGTAGATGCCTTCATCCGCCACTATTTTCCACCCGAGGTCCGCCGAGCTAGAGCGGATAGGTTCTTAAATCTAAAATAAGAAAATATGAGTGCCCGGGAGTATAGCCTTCAGTTTAATTCATTGGCTAGATATGCCCCGACTATGGTAGCCGACACGGGGGATAGAGTGCACAGGTTCGTAAGTGGATTCGGGCCACATTTGTTCAAGGACTGCTTGACGGCTTCGTTGCAAGATGGGATGGATATTTCCCGCATTCAAGCCCATGCCCAGAATTTATAAGGACAACAACATCCGCAAAGGGATGATCGTGATATTGATAGAGAGCAAAGCAAGAGGGCCAGATCTATGGGGGCAGGTTGTGATTATAGAGGGGGATAAAATCAGGCATATTCTAGACACTCAGGCCAGTCGGCGACTAGTGCGCCTCCACGATTTGTAGGTAGGAGATTTGATCGCTCCTTTCCTTCAGGACAAGGTCAGAGAAATCGAGAGTTTTAGGTTCTCAGTTTGGGGGTGATCATAGTCAGAGGAGACCACCAATGCCGCGATGTAGTTAGTGCGGTAAATTACATTCGGGGCTATATCTCCAAGGCACAGATTCTTGCTATGTTTATGGACAGACTGGGCACTTGATGCGTGATTATCCCTCGAGGTATGGTAGAGGTGGGTTTTAGCCCACATGATCAACAGCTGGTTTCTCTTCAGTGCGCCCGGTAGGGCAGACCCCCCAGATTCCAGTAGGTCGAGATAGAGGCAGAGGAGGAGCATCTACTTCAGGTGCCACTCAGCCCCGTATGTATGCTTTAGCCGGGCGACAGGATCTTGAGTCCTCCCTGGATGTGGTTATAGGTATATTATCCGTATCAATGTATGCATTGATAGATTCGGGTTATACCCTATCTTATATTACTCCGTATGTTGCTGGTTATATTGGGGTGAAACCCAAGCCAGTTAAACCTTTTGAGGTATCTACTCCGATTGGTGATCCCGTGATAGCTAGACACGTGTATAAAAATTGTGTAATTGTGATATGCGACCGCCAGACTAAAGTTGATTTAGTTGAGCTGGAAATGTTAGGTTTCGATGTGATTATGGGTGTGGATTGGTTGGCCTCATGTTATGCTAATGTTGATTGCCGAATAAAAGTAGTTCGATTTCAATTTCCGGGAGAGCCCGTGCTTGAATGGAAGGGTAATATAGCATCTCCAAGAGGTAGGTTTATTTCCTACCTTAAGGCAAGAAAGATGATAGCTAAGGGCTATATTTATCACTTAGTCCGAGTTCAGGATACTGAAGCAAAGTCGCCAACTCTCCAATCCGTTCCGGTAGTGAATGAATTTCCGGATGTATTTTCATATGAACTTCCAGGCCTTCCCCCGGAAAGAGAGATTTATTTCGCTATTGATGTGTTACTGGACACCAAGCCTATTTCTAGTCCTCCTTACCGAATGGCTCCGGCAGAATTGAAAGAATTAAAGGCACAGTTGAAGGATTTGCTTGAGAAGGGGTTTATTAGACCCAGTTCATCACCGTGGGGAGCACCAGTCCAATTCGTGAGAAAGAAAGATGGTTTCTTACGGATGTGTATCGATTATAGGCAAGGTGACGATAAAGAACAAATATCCTCTCCCAAGGATTGATGATTTGTTTGATCAATTACAAGGTGCCAAGTGGTTTTCCAAAAATAGACTTGAGGTAAGGTTATCACCAAGTGAGAGTTAAAGAAGAAGATATTCCCAAAACAGCCTTCAGAACGAAATATGGCCATTATGAATTCCGGGTGATGTCGTTTGGATTAACTAATGCTCCGACAGTGTTCATGAATTTGATGAATAATGTATTCAGTCCTCTCTTGGATTTAATCGTAATAGTATTTATTGACGATATTCTGGTATACTCTCGCACAGAATCAGAACATGCAGATCATTTACGTGTTGTTCTTGGAATTCTTCGAACCCGCGAATTGTATGCAAAATTTTCAAAGTGCGAGTTTTGGCTGAATTCTGTGACATTTTTGGGTCATGTAATTTCAGATGATGGCATTCGAGTTGATACTCAGAAAATTAAAGCTGTGAAGACTTGACCAAGGCCTACGACGCCTACAGAAGTCCGTAGTTTTCTGGGATTGGCAGGTTACTATAGAAGGTTCGTAGAATGATTTTCCTCTATTTCAGCCCTATTGACGAAGCTAACCCAAAAGTCAGCTAAATTCCAGTGGAATGATGCTTGTGAACGCAGCTTCCAAGAGTTGAAGGATAGATTAACCTCAGCCCCAGTCTTGACACTCCCAGAAGGGCCAGATGGTTATGTTGTATATTGTGATGCTTCCGGTGTTGGGTTAGGATGTGTGTTAATGCAGCACGGTAAAGTCATCGCTTATGCTTCGAGACAGCTACGGAAACATGAAAAGAACTACCTAACTCATGATCTCGAATTGGCTGCAGTTACATGCATTAAAGATGTGGAGACACTACTTGTATGGTGTACATGTCGATATTTATACAGATCACAAAAGTCTTCAATATATTTTCAAACAGAAGGAGTTAAATCTGCTTCAGAGGCGGTAGTTAGAATTATTGAAAGATTATGATGTGAGTATTTTGTACCACCCCGGGAAGGAAAATGTAGTAGCTGATGCGCTTAGCCACAGATCAATGGGCAGCCTATGTGAAGTTCCCCCGGAGAAGAAAGAATTAATTTATGAGCTCCACCAACTAGTTAATCTTGGAGTACGTCTAATTTAGGTAGTGCAGGAATTGGTATTAATAATCCCACAGTTTCGTCCTTGAATATGGAAGTGAAAGAACGTCAGTATGAAGATCCTCATTTGAGCCATTATAGAGACACATTTCATGAAAAGGAGAAGTCTCCATTTGAAACTTCTATGGATGGAATTCTTAGATTCCGAGGCAGGCTATGTGTTCCGAATGTTGCAAAATTACGTCATCGAATCCTCGAAGAAGCTCATTATTCTCGGTATTCTATTCATCCAGGTGCAACGAAGATGTATCATGATCTCAAGTTAATATATTGGTGGGATGTCATGAAGAAAGACATAGTAGAATTTGTAGCTCAATGTCCAAATTGCCAGCAAGTGAAAATCGAACATCAAAAGCCAGGAGGATTATTGTAGGCAATGGAAATCTCTACTTGGAAATGGGAAGTGGTCAATATGGATTTTATTGTGGGATTACCTCGTTCCCGAAGCAAGTATGATTCTATATGGGTGATTGTGGATAGATTGAAGAAAGAAGCTAATTTTCTTCCTGTTAGAACCACATACTCAGTAGAAGATTATGCAAGGTTGTATCTCAAGGAGATTATGCGACTCCATGGTATTCCGATATCCATTATCACAGATAGAGGAGCGCAATTTACAGCCAAGTTCTGGAAATCTTTCCAAGAAGGTCTAGTACTCAAGTAAAGCTTAGCACGACATTTCATCCGCAGATTGATGGGCAAGCCGAACGTACCATTCAGACCTTGGAGGATATGCTAAGAGCATGTGTTCTAGATTTTGGTGGTAGTTGGGATGACCACTTACCTCTAATTGAGTTTGCATACAACAATAGCTACCATTCCAGTATCCAAATGGCTCTGTATGAAGCTCTATATTGAAGGAAGTGCAGATCCCCAATTGGATGGTTTGAAATAGGAGAAGTACAGCTAATAGGCCCTGAGTTTGTTCAACAAGCAGTAAAAAAGTCAAGGTGATCCGAGATCAATTATTGACAGCCGAAAGTCGCCAAAAATCTTATGCGGACAACCGCCGGCGAGACTTAGACTTTCAAGTTTATGATTGGGTATTCTTAAAGGTGTCACCAATGAAAGGAGTGATGAGATTTGGTAAGAAAGGAAAGTTAAGTCCTCGATACATTGGACCCTATAAGATTATCCGCAAGGTGGGTCAAATAGTTTATGAATTGGACTTGCCTCTAGTACTCGAATTAGTCCGTCCAGTTTTCCATGTCTCAATGCTCCGCAATTTTGTTGGATATCCTACGAGGATTGTTTCAGTCAATGATGTTCAAGTGACAAAAAATCTAGTCTATGAAGAAGTGCCCATTGTCATATTAGACAGGCAGGTACGTAGACTTCGAAATAAGGAAGTAGCCTCAGTTAAAGTCTTATGGCGAAATAACAACCGAGAAGAAATGACTTGGGAAGCATAAGAGAGTATGAAATCTAAATACCTGCACTTATTTCAGCCCCCGGAAGAGATCCACGATGAAACATCGGGATTATAAGGTATGTATGTTTTCTTTTTATGCATTTAGGTCGTGTGTGGCCAACTTATATCGCTATTGTGTTGTGGCCCTGTGAGGCAATGTTATTGTGGGCTGTTGTGACAGGATGGTAGTGCCATATTATAGGGGAAACTCTGGCGAAATTTTCGTAGAGTTCCCGAGTGCTTAACATTCGAGGACGAATGTTCCAAAAGGGGGGAAGAATGTTACACTCCGGAAACTTCCGTTAACGTACAGTGAATAGACTAACGAAGGGCATGATGTATACGATGTTTTGATAAGTAAGAAATAACATTTGATGATTCTAAATAAGATTTCAAAGACATGTGAGGTAGGAGACTGAAGTTGTTAAGGAAAGCAAGGTATAGGTTGTGTGTCGGGCAAGATTTACGAGTATTGAATTAATGATGGCTTAATGATGTTTTGGAGAAGAGTTATAATGTCCCTTAGATTGTTAATGAGGTGTTAAACAAAGAAGGTTCCATAAGGATTGGAGATCAAACGAACGATGGAGATCATTTCAGGGAGATGGGGTTATACGAGCGATTTATACGGTTCGTATAACATTATACGGTCCGTATAACACCCAGCAGAGATGATGTTTGCCTGGTGGTGAACCATGACCACTTATACGGGCCGTGCAATGTTAGACGGACCGTATAAGTGTCCGTGAAAGTCCTGACGGGATGAGTTAAGTTCAATTATATAAATGTGATCCCTCTTCACTTATTTCATTTCCCACACTTCTTCATCTCTCTCAAGGATTCTAGAGGGTTCCACACACTTCTTCCATAAGAACTCAAGAGAGATTCAAGATCAACTTCATCAAACTAAGAGAGTTAAGTGTAAGAAGCTCACTAGAGTTCATCCAAAACATGGAATCTAAGTAGAAGTGAAGCTAGGGTTTTGGTGCAAGAGGAGTATCTCCGCTCAAGACTTATTCTTACACTATTTAAGGTAAGTTTTATGATCATTCCATGTTGTTTAAAGTAATGAGAGGTTGAAAGACTTGGATTGTAGAAGGATATAGAAAATGGGTCATGAATGTGAGTATAGTGACATTTTGAGTGGTAGTTTGGAATAAGTCATGAATATTGATATGTTGTGATTATAATTATGTTATAAATGACGTTTAGGACATGGGATAATCATTATATGTGAAAAAACGTAATAGCGTACTATGACCATGATTATAGAGGAATTGAAGTGCAATTGTGAAATGTGGATAACGTAGATGAATGATGATTGCTGCTTATGATATTGTGAATGTTGTTATGGATGTTTGGGAGTTGATATGTAATATGAGGAAAGTTGTATAAACAAAGGAAATGCTACCCAATTTTCTCAGCTTTAGTAAGCACGTTCTTATAATCGTTTAGCTAATGTTAATATGAACTCCCTTGAAGGTAAAGACGTGAGCAATGAAGGAGAATGATCAAGCGGTAGAATAGCTAAAGGAAAAGGTATATAAGGCTAATCCTCTCCTCTTAAGGCATGACTCCTATGACATGAATCTTCCTATTTTTCCGTGATATTCCCGAATAACGGAAATTATGAGTCCATGACTATAAAGAGCTACATACACATATGATAAAGAAAAGAGATACGATACGAGCATGATAATGATGATGATGAATTTAAGTATAAACAATCCTAGAGTAACATACAATGTCCATGAGGTTAATGATCCTAAATATGGTTCCATTGATGCTTTTCTTGTGTACACTCACCTTAAAATGTTAGTCCCCTCATGGTGAGACTTAATGATTATGATCACCCCATAATGTAATCGGGGGTTCACGACCTTATGTCACCCCGACATAGACATAGTTGCCTTCAAGTTCTAATGTATGTTTGATGATAAATGTATAATGACGCTAAGCTTATGATATGCCTATGCAATGTATGAAAATGTTAAGTTTACGATGGGTATATGACGATGCGATTCCACCGTGCCTAAATGGTCGGGCATGTCACCGCGAAGGCGGGCTGCATACGATTCCACCGTGCCTAAATGGCCGGGCATGTCACCGCTAAGGCGGGCTGCTATGTTTACACCGAGCTTAGAGGGTCGGGCATGACACCAGTAGTGGGCAACATATAATGGTTACCCGGACGCGGATTAACGATGATGATATATATGATACGATGATGTATGCGCTATGATGATACATGTACTATGATTATATATGATATATATGTATGAAATGTATCCACTCTTAAAAGTTACGTAGGTTATATCTTCATCTTATGTCTTATGATTTCTCTATTATGTTCATTTCGTTCATACCTTACATACTCAGTACAATGTTTGTACTAACGTCCGTTTTCTTTGGACGCTGTGTTCATGCCCACAGGTAGGCAGGGAGGTGATCCAGACTCATAGGAGCTATCAGCTGACTCGAGGGCACTCCATTGATCCGGAGGTGCCATTGACTTGTTCTTTTGTGTATGTTCATGTATTTTTGGCACAACGGGGTCCTGTCCCGTCCATATGTCTAGTACTCTAGTAGAGGCTCGTAGATGCGTATGTGTGAGTAGTATGGTCTCACGATGTCCTTATTGTATATACATTAATTTGATAGCTGAAGGGCTTATGTATATAAAGGTAATTATGTTTCGAAGTGAAAAATGGTTTTTCCTCTAACTTGAGTATAAGATTAATGAATAAACGCTTGATGAGTACGATGGATAATGGTATGAGTGGTGCTCGGTTGTTAGCCTCGGGTACCCATCATGGCCCCTAGTCGGGTCGTGACAATTAGCTTGTGAAATACGACATGGAATTAGAAAAACTGAGTCGTCAATGAGTCAATGTTGCACTTTCCATGAAAAAGTAAAGACTAACAATTCAAATATGTTTGGCAATTACTAATTGGTCAAGTTTGAAGTTGTGGAAATCTTTCTACTTGTGGAAAAGTAACCTGCATGGAAAAAGCAAGCACTTTCGGAGACTGTGTAAATATGGGGTCCGTTTAGGATTGATTAAAATAGCTAATAAGTATTAAGTGCTGAAAAACACTTTTAGGTGATATTTATAAAAGGAAAAGATCTAAATATACCGCTGAACTTTGAAAAATAGCCAAGTATGCCATATGTATATGTAGGAAAACCTATAACTTGCAAACTTTCCTAAAATATTTAAAAATCACAGATTCAAAACATATACGTCGACATAATACTTACTAAATAAAGGCTATTTAATGGGAAAATTTCATAAAAGTACAACTCAGAAAAGTATATTTCATTTACGTAGCCAAATTAAAAAATTACAATGTAGTGGCCATACAAAATGTTGCCCAAATGCCTAAAACATCTTTATTCAAAATTCCCATATCTCCCATTTCACCTATGCTCATAGTCTGATGATATTCTTCTTATTTGATTTTATTTTTTTGTTTTTCATTCCTAAATCAGATTGCTTTTTTGTTTCATTATTTTTTTTCATTTTCTTATTTTCCATACTTATTTCATCTAAAATTCACGAAAAAGGAAAAAAAAATACTATTATTTGCACTTAAGCAACTCATATACATTCTTATACACAATTATACACTAAATATACATTCTTATACGCTTGTGTATATATACAATATTATACAGAGTCATACACAACTATACTGTTACACCTCAGAAAAAAAAAATTGAGTCCATGAAATAATTCTGCGGATGAACAGTAACTCGGCGAACAGTAGACGCGGATGAACAGTACTCGGTGAACAGTAAAAATCTGGAAAGTAAAAACCGAAAAATCTGATTTTTTTCTTCATTTTTACCTCTCTCTCTCACCCTAAACTCTCTCTAAACCCTCCCAAACCCTCCTAAAATCTCTCTAAATTTTTCAAGTTGAAGTCCTTCAAATCAAACCAAGATTTCATCTTAGGAATTGGAAACTAGTTAAGAAAGGATTATAGTATTTGGTGCTTGATGTGTGGCTGATTATTGAAGCTTGGAGCTAGGATTTTAGTTGAGTATTCTAGGCAATAAGGTATGCAATATACTCTATTCTTGTTAATTAAGTTATTCATGGGAGAATTCCCTAGTTTAAAGTGAAGGGAATTATGTTATGAAGTCATAGATTAGTTGGTTGATATGATTGCCTTGAGGGTTGTTTTTTTATTGGAACTTTGAGAGATTTCTAGGTGATTATATTGCTATATGAGGTTGTTGATATTGTTGTTGATGTTGTTCTTGAATTTGGAAGAATAAAGTGTATAAAGATATTGTATACAAAGCGTATACCAGGTTGTTTTGTGTCGATACTTGGGGCTGTTTTATGTAATTTTCGTGGCTGCTTTATGACAATATTTTGGAGCTGTTTTATGTAATTTTCGTGGTTATTTTGTGACTATATTTTGGGGCTGTTTGGTATAATATTTGTGGTTGTTTTGCGATGATATTTTGGGGACTGTTTTATGGTCGTTATAGATTGTTTTGAGGGCTGGAATATCGGAGGATTGGCTGTAGTTGTTGTTGTTATATTATGAATATACGAAAATAAAGAAGTGTATACAAGCATTGGCATCCGAATGTATATTGGGCTGTTTTGGGAGTAATTTAAGAATGGATTTAAGTCTAGTTTGATATGAAATTGTTGGTATTGTTGTTGTTGGTATTTTGATTGACGTTTGGCTAAGTTGGAATTTCGAGGATTGTTAAGTTTACAGGGGAAATGCTGCCCAATTTTCTCTAGAATTTACGACGCGTTCTTATAGTCGATTAACTAATGTTAATACAAATTCTCCCGTGAAGGTAACGACGTGGCATTGGCGGAGAGCAAGTGAACGATAACATAGCTAAACGACAAAGGTATGTGAGGCTAGTCCTTTCTTTCTAATGGCATGAATCCTATAGCATGAGTTCTTTTCCTCTTCATGAGTTCCTATTTTCCGGAAAGCTAGAAGCCTAAGTCCATAAATGTCTATATAAGATAAGAGATATGATATGATGATGCCATATTGATAATGATGCTATTTATTGATTACACTCACCTTATGTACTAATTCCTTCAAGGTGAGGCAGAATGTCAATAATTGCTCCATAATGAAATCGGGGGATCACGACCTTACACCACCCCGACAGAGTATAGTTGATCTTGAGTCTTATGCATGTACTATGATAAGCATATTATTACATGTATTTTTTTTATGAGCATGTCATGATCATATTACACCGCGCCTAGTTGGCCGGGCAGTCACCGCCAAGGCGGGTAGCTATACGGATACACCATGACTTTTTGGCATGGGCAGACACCACTAGTGGGCGGCATGAGATGGTACCCCGGACGCGGGAGGCCTGGACGCGGGCTAATGTTATTGATTATCACACCGTTCCGATATGGGCGGGCAGCTTGCATATTATACATATATGAAATTATGATGAGTATGAGTAAGACATCATGCATTACTTCTTTTATGATTGTCATTCAGATTCAGATGTTTCATATTGATGATCACATTATATTATCACTGTCTTTCTTTATTATTTATGCCTCTCATACTCAGTACAATGTTCGTACTGACGTCCGTTTTCTTTGGACGCTGTGTTCATGCCCACAGGTAGGCAGGGAGGTGAGCTTGGTCCAGACCCTTAGTAGCTGTCAGCTGATTGAGAGCACTCCATTGTCCGGAGGTGCTTATGATTCTTCTTTGGTATATATGCATATTTTGGACACGAGGGAGTCTTGTTCCGTCTATATGTTTAGTATGTCAGTAAAGGCTCGTAGATACGCAGTGTGGGTCAGATGGTCTCACAAGATGTTATTATTATGTATATATTATTTTGATTGCCGAGAGGCAAATGTATATAAGTATTTATGTTTCTATATAAAATATGATTTTCCTACGTGTATAAAATTGGTAAAAGGGCATTAAATGAGTAAGATGAGTATTAGAACGAGTGGTGCTCGGTGGCTAGCCCCGGGTACCCGTCACGGCCCCTAGCTGGGTCGTGACATATACATACTTATATATAGTTATACAAATTTTTACACATGTGCATATAATGTTTAAACAATGAATCTATATTGTATAAGTGTGTATAAGCATGTTTATACATACTTATATATGACTATACAAATTTATACACAGGTATATATATTGTTTAAACAATGTATCTACATTATATAAGTGTGTATTAACATGGATTATACACATTTACACTAGATAACACCTATTATCCACCATTAAATCTCCATTTGAATACCCAAATTCACCACACCCAAGAAGAAGAAGAAGAAGAGGAAGAAGAAGAAGAGGAGGAAGAATAAGAAGAAATACTTTCCATCTTAGATTTCAGATCTAAAAGTTTATTGGAAATTTATTGACAAATCTGCCAAAAAAAGGATTTTCCGATGATGTCACTCCTTTTCTCCGACGCCAGTAATGGATCTGGCCGGAATCATTCTCTCCAGTGATGTTCTCGTTTCTTCCAGATCTGGCCTTTTCTCCGAAGCCAGCGATGGATCTGGCAGGAAACGTTTTCTCCGGCGATGTTCTCTTTTCTTCCAGATCTGGCCGTCAGAATCTGAGTTGAGAATGAGAAAATTTTGGGCCTCTTCAAGTAAAAAACAAAATATGGGCTAAAACGGGTATAATTTTATGCAAATAGACATACAGTATTATTTTCCCTTGTTTAATACTATCAAGCTGAAAAAAAAAAAAGTTAATCACCAATTTTAATATTTTTACCTGTGGTTGGTCCCGTGCGTAGCACAGAATTTTATACCTAACAAAAAAAAAAAGTTAATCACCATTAATGTTGATTATTTTAAATCTTTTGATATACACACACACCCCATTAATGTTGATTATTTTAAATCTTTTGATATCTTGCAAATTCACTAACAAATGTCTTGAGAAAAAAAAGGGCATGCAGCATTTGGAGGAGAAGAGACATTGAAGCCCATAAACTTTACAAGTCATACATGAGGAAATCCAAGTTATGCACACGACGAAATGAAACCATATGCTAAGACATGGCAAAGCTTGGAAGGGAATCAAGTGAGTCACGTGATGCCCACGTTGTCCCATATGCTTTTTTCACCATTTTTCTTTTTAATCTTTGGATAAAGACAGAAAAAACTGATAAAAAACGTGATACCCTTTAATGGATTTGTGACTGATTGAGGTGAAGAAACATGGTCTTTATATATTGGGTCCTTTGATATGAGTCATGCAATATATGTTAGCCACCTGTAACGTTGTCCTTGGCCGTGGCACGTTGCCAAAGATATTTCATCTTCCCAGAATTCGGGTTGGGCAAAATATAAGCTAATTAAAATATTTTGAGCTAATAATGTATCAGTCTAAAAATTAATTGAGCTGAAATAAATTAGAATAAAATAAACTATTAAGCGGGTCATAATACATTTCTACCATACATAAAAAATGGGTAATAATTAAAATATCATAAAAAATGGGTACTAATTAAAATATTTTATTCATTTTTACCATACAAGAAAAGATAATACTCTTTCACTCTACTTTTATGTGATATTTTTCATCTTTTGCTTAAATTGTATGAAATTTACTTAACATTTTAAAATATATCTTTCATTATATGGATGTTGAAGAATTGTGACTTATATTCCTTTTTGATAATTTAAAATATTAAAATTTAGATTTTAAAATATTATTTCCTTTGTCTCAACTTCTGTGAGACGGTTTGACAAGCACAAAATTTGAATAAAGAAAGAATTTTTGTTAAAATTTTGATCTAAAATCTATTTATGTGGATAAAGCATTTAATTAAGAGTAAAAGTAGAATTTAGAATTAAATTATTTCTTATTATATAAAGGTGACTTTGGACAAACTAAAATGAAAATCAATTGACACAGAAAGAATATACTAAATTAGTATAATCTATTTTCAAAATCAATCAAATTTAATTTTTTATAAATAAAAATATCATATAAATTGAGCGGTAGAGTATACAAAATATCTTACCTTGGTTTCATCTATAAACTAACCTATTTTGTTTTTTCTTAATTAAATCAAATCGCAACAAACGGCAATACGTCCAAAATATATCCTCAACGTAGCATCCCCATCTTCTTGCACCGTCTATAATATTCCCTTTATCCTCTACTCTATTACTTCCCCTATAAATAGTTAAATACCCTCTATCTATTTATAATTTTCAATATAAACTCTCTTAATAATATCATCAAACAACTATACTATCACACTTCTTATATCTACAAAAAAAATCAACAAACACAAAAATATAACACGATGATGAATTTGAACCGTGTTTGGATGGCCGCTACCGTGGCCGTCGTAAACGGCCATTCTGGTCATGGTGAGAAGTTGAAGTCTGATGCTGCTGACGTCAGACTATTCTCCGGTTTTCTCCCTTCTGATCTCAGAAGCGAGAAAAAGAGGAATAAGCAGGCTGATGAGTCACTACGACAAGTCATGTACCTCAGTTGTTGGGGATAAGTTAATTAGCTAGCGATTGGCCATAGATCAGAAGCGAGAAAAAGAGGAATAAGCAGACTGATGAGTCACTACGACAAGTCATGTACCTAAGTTGTTGGGGATAAATTAATTAGCTAGCGATTGGTCATAGATTTTGTAACACTTGAAAAAAGGAGTTTTGAAGTTGCATTAGAAAAATATTTTTTGAAATTTGAAGTTGTGTTTGAATATGTATTTTAGTTGGAAAAAAATTAAAGTTTTATTAAATAGTTTTTGTAACTTCAAATGTTTTTCAAAAACTTATCAAATTCCATGTACGAACGATGTTTTCTACTTTTTTTTTTTTTGAAAAAAAGCTTTCAAAATCTATGGTCAAACGAGGGACTTAATGAATTTTTTCGCCAAAGTCAAAGAAATAATTATAAGCTAGTTTAATCACCTTATAAGCTTCGCCAAATACTCTCGGCAGCTAAGGAGAAGCGATTCATAAAGCTCGGAGAGTTGAAATGAGTCGAAGTTGATAGAGCTCATCAGTTAATTCAGAGAACTTGATCTTGGTGCAGCATATTAAGTAGTTTTAACTTTTTTAAGTGCAGAGTAATTTTATTTAATTGCATATATAGTTAAGCAATATAATTAGGCAGCTGATTTTAATTTGATTGGAGAAGTTATTAGAAGAGCTTGGTGGTTTAACCATTTCTTTTTTATGCCAACCACCGGGGATCAAACCTAGGTGAGAGCATTGAGAAATCAACTTGGGTGCATGATGCATGGTTTAAGTAAAAATTAAGTATATTTTTTGCGTATCTGTTTTTTAATGATAAATATTATTTTACTTTTTGTTATCCTATCGTTTATAACTAACTCGCGTAACATCCTAAACTAATTATAAATAAAACACTTAAACCTAAAGATAACAAGTTTCCAAACAAACAAAACTTACTTTGAGACACTTTACAATCCCTAAAACGACGATCCAAACATTTACGTATACTTGATGTATTGAGCCTATATTGTTGTTCGCAGAAAAAGATATCAGGTTCTATATAAAATATTGATATTTCAGCATTTTGAAACATGACTAGTCTTTGATTAAAGTATGAAAAAAACGTAAAATTTCAAAAATTTAAAATTGAAAAAAAATACAACCCCTATTGCGCGCTAAATTAGTGCGCAATAGGACTTAACTCTAAATTTACATTTTGGTTCTATTGCGCACTAATTTAGTGTGCAAAGATTACTTTAATAACTTTTTTTTGGGTTATTTGGATCCCTACAATCACTTTTTAGATCATTTAAGTTGCGGACTCATGATAGGAGGTGCAAGTCTCAAATCAAAGCATTTAGAAACAGATGAGCGACATTCCGGAGCTTTTAAAAAAGTAGACCATCGCTGATTTTTTATTTACTACTAAAATAAAAATACTAATTTCATATGCAACCGAGCTAATTAAGGACAAGATGTTTTTAAAAGATATATCAATTCGTTGATTGAATGACTTGTTTTATGTATATCTTCTTTTGATAAGGGTAAAACCTGAGAGCATAATAAATGTTTGGTAATTGACAGAGTAAAAAGTTACTAAGCACACGTGACTATAAAAAGTCCTCAAATTTTAGCTCTGTGTGGCTGACAGACCAACGGACAGTTTGCAGTTCTTCTAATTTGTACTGTCCGATCTCTTTGGCTCTACGAATATGAAAAGTAAAACCATATGTCGACCTCATCTAGGCAATTGTGTCAGTTTTAAATTTGTCAATGAATCAGTTTGGGTCCTATTAGACCTATGTATTTCATGTAATTATATTTACTTGTAATAGTCGAATAATGATAATTGATCGTTAACTTTTTAATGCGTGTAATTCTCTTTCAATTACCTAAAAAGTCCACAAAATATTACTTAGAAGTTTCCCAAACAATTACATGAACATTGGAAAAGAAATTGACGTTCAAAAGAAAAAAAATTCTTTTAGTAGTAGAATGGAAAAAAACTGGTCTCTAATTGATCATTGAGGACACGTGGGGTTTCAAAGATGGTTCTTAAAATTCTTGCAAGGTCCAAATTGCTCTTTGTGAGACTATAAAAACGCTTCTTCTTGGCAGAAAAGCAAAAATAAACATTTAAAGCTAACTTTTCCAATTAGTATGAACCATATACTTCAACGCCAGTGGCGCAAACCTGACCAAGTCAAAGTCTAAAACTGTACTGTTCATCAATATCACTATGACCAGAATTTCGAAGAAACTTCCACATTCTCTTTACTACTACTATATCATGGTGTATGAAGAAATTACTCAAAATTCGTTAATACTTTAGAGATAAAATTAATCTTCAAGCATGACAGATTTCTTAGTGATTTTGAGGTTATATGTTGTGCTTCATGTGCTTCTTCATGCTCATGCATGTTGGGAAGAAGAAAAAATTGTTCTTTTGAAACTCAAAGATGCATTCTGTTGAAGATCATGATAGAGATGATCATGATAAGGTTCATGATAGGATTAGTTAGATTATGATAAGGTTGATTAAGAGATAATCATTATTAATGATAAGATGTAATCATCAGAGATAAGTTGTAAGTTTTATTGTTCCATTAGGAGTCTAGCTGTATACAGCTGATATACACGATATACTGTGTCTGGCATGTGTATAAATACACTGCCCTTGTACTTGTAATTATTCATTGAAGATACAAAAGCCTTTCTCGTTCATAATTGCTAGATTTCTCATGGTATCAGAGCATTAAGCTCTTCTTCCGCATATAACCATTTGATCATCAAATTTTGCTCAAAACCTTTGTCCAAAGAAATGGCATCAAACACACTCTCAACCTCATCACTACACCACCTCATTGCCTCAGTTTCCATAAAACTTAAGCCCTCAAACTATCTGATATGGAGAACTCAGATGTTGCAACTAATCCAAGTCATGAGATTGGCATATCTCATCAAGGATAAACCAACCACTGCTGTCACTGAAGAAACTGCTTCAAACAGTGACAAAAGCAGTGACAAGGCTCCTGCTAGTGAAGAAACTAATGAAAAAGGCAATGATATTGATGATTGGGAACAGAAAGATGTGTTGCTAAGAAGCTGGATTTCTGGTACATTATCAGAAGAAACCATGTACCTTATTGTAGGATGCAAAACTGCAAAGGAAATGTGGGGAACCTTGGAAGAGACTTTCCTTCAGGCCACTAAGGACAAAGAGTTTCAGTTGAAGCAATAACTTCAAACCATTAAATTGGGAAATAGAACTACTGATGAGTTCTTAAAAGAGTTCAAGAACATATGTGATGGTTTAGCAGCCATACACAAATCAGTAGATGAGGATAGCAAAGTAATCAACTTTGCAAGAGGACTAGGTCCAAAGTACAAAACCTTCAGGACAGTCATGCTTGGCAAGCCACCTTATCCAACCTTGAATCAGTTGGTAAATGCACTGAGAGGATTTGATCTTAGAGAGGATGATGGAGATGATACACAACAAGTCAATCATAACACAGCCTTTACTGCTCAAAGGTCAAACAATAATAGGGGAAGAGGAAACTCCTATAATAAAAGAGGAAACATGAACTACAACTCAAGAGGGAGAGGGTTCAGACCAGCTAGACAAGGTGCAAATCAAGGGAACTAAAATGCTCAGACAAATGCAAATCATTCAAAGGATAAGGAAGGGTCTGATGCTTGTCAAATATGTGGTAGGAACAATCACACTGCACTAAAATGGTTTTACAGGTGGGATTTTTCATAGCAAGCATCAGAAGACTTGCCTCAAGCCTTGACATCAGTCAACTTGAATGAGTCTGATCATGGAGACAATGCAGCTTATATGGACTCAGGGGAAAGTGCTCATATGACAAACTCCTCAGGTAAACTGTCTAATCTGAGACCTTATAAAGGAAATTATAAGGTAGTAGTAGGAAATGGAAATGAACTCAAAATCACACACATTGGTAGTGGAAGCATGTCTGGTTTAAAATTGAAAGAAGTTCTAGTTGTTCCTGAACTTAAGAAGAAACTGTTGTCAGTAAGTAAACTAACTAAGGACAATTACTGTACAATTGAGTTTGATGAATCCACTTTTGATGTAAAGGACAAGAGAACAGGGAAGTATCTGGCCAAGGGAACTAAGAGAGGAGACATCTATGCACTAGAAGACAACAACCTGCCAGCATTGACAGCAACACATACAAGAAGGAGTAGTTTTAGTTCTAGTGATGTTTGACATGCCAGGCTTGGGTATCCAAACTCTATGTTTTTAGAAGTTTTAGACAAAAATAAGTGCATCAATATCACTTGTTGGAATAAAAATCCTACTGTTTGTGTTAGTTGTCAAATGGGAAAAGGTTGTAAATTTCCCTTTGGTTTGAGAAATAAAATTGAAAGAGAACCTTTGATGAAAATCCATTGTGATCTATGGGGTCCTACACTGTTGAATCCTCACAACACATGAAGTATTATGCATTATTTGTGGATGATCATAGTAGGTTCACATGGCTATATCCCTTATAAAGGAAATCAGACTTTTTTGAAGTGTTTGTCAAGTTTCAAAAAATGGTTGAAAAACAGTTTTCCACGTGTATTAAGATCTTTCAATGTGATGGTGGTGGTGAGTTCTCTAGTCTGCAGTTCATTAATCATTTGGAGAGTTGTGGCATTGTTAGGCACATTTCTTGTCCAAACACTCCTGAGCAAAATGGTATTGCAGAAAGAAAGCATAGGCATGTGGTGGAAACTGGTTTAACATTGTTGTTTCATGCCAAGCTGCCTTTGTTTCTATGGGTAGAAGCTTTTCTTACTGCTGTATTTCTGATTAACAGGCTGCCATCCTCAGTGCTTAAGAAGGAAACACCTTTTCATAGATTACATGGAGTACATCCTGATTATAATAGCCTTAAGGTGTTTGGTTGTAGGTGTTTTCCCTACATCATAGGAAATAACAAGTTCTCACCAAAAACTTATCCATGTGTGTTTATTGGTTACAGCAGCCTCCACAAGGGATACAGATGCTATCACCCATCTACCAGAAGAGTGTTTATATCAAGACATGTTGTCTTTGATGAACTAACTTTACCTTATGTGCAGGAAAACAATACTGACAGCTCTTCTGCAGGTTCCACTCACCTTGCAACATTTTTTGAGTTCTTTTCAGAATCAAAGAATGCAGCTAATGTATTGCCTACTCCTGGTGTTGATCAGCATGATACTTCAGGGGAAGTGTTGCCATCAGAAGAATCAGAAGAAATAACTTCTTTGTCATCAGAAGAAAATGCAGTTACAGTTCATGATGAAGTTCAAAATTCTGATGATGTAGCTCATGATGATGTAGCAGTTCAACATGAAGTCCAAAATGTTGATGATGCAGCTCATAGTGATCATGATGATCTAGCAGCTCATGAAGTTCTAAATCCTGATGATGCAGCTCATAGTGATGCTGATGATGTAACAGTTCATGATGCTGCTCATGATCTTGCTAACCAGCAACAGTCTAAACAAATCAGTGTTGAAAACCATCAGGGAATCCAGCTTGAAGTTGATCTGTCCAAGTTTTTCACAGATCAAGTCCCTTCTCAACAACTGGCTGATCAAGTTCCTTCTCAGCAACATGCTTCAAGGTCAGCAACAGATCATTTCATGATAACCAGGTCAAAAGATAAACACCTACAAATGACCCATACTTCATTGTCTGCCAATAGGATAAACACTATACATAGTGAGCCTAAGTCACTCAAAGAAGCATTGAACACTCCACATTGAGTAAAAGCCATGAAGGAAGAACTTCAAGCACTGTATAAAAATGAGACTTGGATTCTGGTTCCTAGAACTACTAATATGAATGTAGTAGGGTCAAATTGGGTGTTTAGAACTAAAATGAAACCAGATGGATCAATAGAAAGACACAAGGCAAGACTAGTTGCAAAAGGCTATTCACAACTTGAAGGAATAGACTTTGAAGAAACTTTCAGTCCTGTTATAAAAGCAACCACCATAAGAATTGTCTTGTCTGTTGCAGTCACTCAAAAATGGTCTATAAGACAGCTAGATGTTAAAAATACATTCCTTCATGGTCATCTTGTAGAAGAAGTATACATGAGTCAACCACCAGGATTTCTTGATCAAAAATATCCTGAACATGTTTGTTTGTTGAAAAAGACACTGTATGGTCTCAAACAAGCTCCTAGAGCTTGGTTTGAAAGGTTCAGTCTATATTTGCTTCATCTTGGATTCAAATGCAGTAGAGCTGATTCATCCCTATTCACTTTTCATAGTTCAGAAGGAACAATATTACTACTACTATATGTAGATGACATAATTGTGACAGGCAGCAACTCTAAGCAAATGGATGTGATTGTGAGAAAGTTAGGCACTGAATTTGCTATGAAGGGCCTTGGGCAACTGAATTTTTTCTTAGGTGTTGAGGTGAATTACTTTCCAGGAGGAATCCACTTGAATCAACACAAGTATGCAAATGACTTGCCCAAGAAAGTGGACATGACAAACATTAAAGTTGTTCATACTCCTTTGGCTCAGAAGCATGGTTTACAAGAAGCTGTTGGGATTGCAGTTGATCCTTCATTATACAGAAGTATTGTGGGAAGATTGCAATACTTGACATTAACCAGGTATATGATAACGTCCAAATAAACTCCTCAAAGAGAAAGTGTACACGGTCGTATGCAATATATTTACCCAACTATGAGTCGAGGTCGATCCCACAGGGAACAATATGCTAGGCGATTAAGAAAGTAAGGAACTTTCACCAACTACGCTAAAGCCAAACGATGGATAATATTTTGGGTTTTTGAGAAAGATTATAACTAATGCAAAAATGTAAACTAACCTAGAAAGCGAATAAAATGATCAATGACCACAAGCATGGATAATAGGAGATTACACTCAAGTAACGATCCAACGTATTTTACAATTTTACAACTAAGAGCGGGTTTGTGTTGATAGATAATGATATCTAAAATCTCATTGAAAATCTTCCAACCAAATCAATGAATTTCACTCTAAGCTTTTCCAAGCCTTAGAGTGTGATATTAGGCACAATCAATTTAACCTCAAGTAACTATCCTCTTCCGAGCTCAAGTTATTAGATGAGTTTAATGACCCAAATTCTTGTTAATTAATCTTTCCCAACCTAGATTTCCTCTTCCGAGCTCAATCTAAGTAAATGGGTGAGTCCTGGGGTTAGCTAATCCCTTTGGAAACATTCAAGAACGAGATTAATTAAATCAACAAAGACCCACTTCAATAGCAATAAGAATCATTCAATACATAAGCATAACAAGAGTTTCAAACCAAACTTTAATCAAGAATATTTTCATAAACAAGATTCAAGTAATGGAAATAAATACTACACACTTATATATACAATACAAAGCAAGGAATTGAAGAAATGAATTAAAGGTTTAAGAAATACTCAATCAAATCTTCAAATCTTCAACCCCAAAGTGTGGTATAGAAACCTAGTCTCCAAAACTTGTAAAAACTGCCAAAGATATGTATTACAAACCCTAAAATAGTATTTATATTATTCCAAAAACGGGAACAAAATCTGGACCATAATACCCTCTTGCACAACATGCTATTCGCATGTTCAACATGCTAATCACATGTTCAACATGCTAATCGCATGTTGTGCCAAAACCGTAGTATCTGGTGCCAATTTCTCTGTCACCACATGCTGCTCGCATGTTGCACATGCTGCGCCATGTGTTACTCGCACATGGTGCCACTTTCTCTAGCAGCAGATGCTGCTAGCATGTTCAACATGCTGCACCATGTGCTATTAGCATGTGGTGCCAGAAACGTTGATTTGTTCTATTTTTGCTCTATTTTGGTCCGTTTTGCTCTGTTTTGCTCTCCGGGCATCTTTTCCTACAAAACAACATAAAAACACAAAAAGTAACAACAAAAGTGCTTAAAGAGTCATAAAAACTTAAGGAATTAGCGTCGAATATCGCGTAATTTCACGACTCATCAACTACCCCCAACTTAAAGTTTTTGCTTGTCCTCAAGCAAATCAAAACAAAATTCTCAATGAGGAACCACTTTAAGCACAAAAACATGACTTTGGTTGGTACCAACAATTAGGCTACAAGCATGTGAAGCTTCAACCAAATAACTCCCTCATTTCAAAATACAATTTCAAGAATGCAATAGAGATATAAAACTATCAAGCAACAACACTCAAGTCTCAATAAGTGACTCAAAACTACTAGTTTACTAGATATGCTCAATTGACTCAACTTGGAATTTTTGAACATCACCACTCTATCGTAATCCATATGCCCTCACAAGAAAGAAAGTCTCAAAATCACTATATTCACAACAATAACGCAAGGGACAAATACACAAAGTCACTCACACTCAACAAAGAAATTCTAGTGCTAACAAATATCACACCATAAGCTTGCCCTTATTTTCAATCATCACTAACTCAAGAACATTCAGTTGGAGATCACATACTGACTTTTTAAGCTTGTAATGTAGGCTTAGGGAAAGGTAGGATAAGTATTTGGGATACAAGTGACTACGCCCTCCTTGAACACTACACATACTTTTTGTCCACTTTCCTCTTCATTTCAAAACATCACTCCTTCCTTTGCATACTAGTTTCCCCAATTATTCAAAAAAAAAAAAAATTTTTTTTTTTTTTTGCACAAAAAGTTTGCAATCTTTTTGTATTTTTCAAATTTTCTTCCTTTCTTTTGACTTTTCCACAACACCAACCTTCACCACTCTCAACCAACACTAACACCCCCAACTTAGGCTTTTGGCCTCAAATTCACAATTTCATGTTCACGGAGGGAAAGGTTCAAAAGAGAGACTCTTCATCAAAAAGGGTAAAGGCTTGTAATGTGGCAACAAAAGAAAAGGTCGTAGGCTCAAATGGGGTTACTAGTGATATTATTTATGCAATGGTAGGCTAGAAAGGCTAAAGAGGCTTTTTTCAAAAATCACAAAGATAGCCCAAGGTCATCTCTCCAACCAACATAATCAAAATTAGCATTGAACGACTAACCGGGCAAGATCTAGATGATAAAAGTAAACACAAGATTTATTCAACAAACACTCACCACACATGGCATATGAACTAGTCTAGATGGATCAACTAGTGTAATATCTCATAATCGAAAGTAAACACAACTAGTAGGTAAAGAGTCACCAAATGAGCCAAAAAGTTGTCACAAAGATCATTCTTTCCTATGCACCTTATTTTTTTTTAACTTTCACAAAAACATTTGGAGGGGTATTCGCATTTCAATTTCACATGCAAGAGACTAACTCTATTATTACCAAACAAGCCAAGAGTTTCCACATTTTTCCTCAAAGAAATAAAATAATAAGACTGACTAATCCACAACATGTCAAAAGAACAAAATTTTCAGAAATTTAGAGCAAGCTTCAAAATATAATATGCTACCACGTGCCACCCCCAACTGTAAACATTGCAGCGTCCTCGCTGCACATAATCTAAACAAAACATAATAATTTTTTTTTTCTGTCACCATGTGCGAATCGCATGTTATGACACCGGAAAAAAAAAATTCGCAGCTTTTACTGGTTTTGGGGGCTGTCCGGATATCCGATATGCTCAAAACAACTGCAAAAATTTTGAAACTTTGCAGATTAGTCAAAAACCATAAACTAAACTATTCTAAAAATAAAATTTCAAAAACGGTTTAAAACTTTTAAAACGATGGGTTACCTCCCACTAAGCGCTTGATTTAACGTCGCGGCACGACGGTTACCTTTACCACTTTTCCTTCCGTTTGGAAGATATGAATTTGCACCCCAACTTTGAATCAAGATCATGATGACGCTCATGGGGCGGTGGTAGAAAAACAAGGAGACCAACTTTCGGGTATCGCATTTTGCACTTTTTGGCCCTTAAGTGAGGCATGTCATTTTGTCTTCTTGGCATAGCAAACTTCAAAATGAAAACGCTTTGATATTCATCTCCAAAATTCTCCATAGGCTCGGTTAGTTCAACTTGCATATCATCAACCAAGCACAATGTTGAAAAATGGTTGGAATGAGGTTCAACGCGCTCAAATTCCAAATTTGCATGAATTTTGACATCCTCACCCAAAAATGAACTAGAGTCTTCAAAAATTATTGTATGAACTTTTTTATGTAACTCTAGTATCATTTCTTCAACTTCAGCATCATTCACTATTTTTGGGTTGGTAGGTTGGCAATTTACCATTAGCTCATGAAAATCAATCTTGACCTCTTCTTCATTGGAAACCAACTCAAAACTACAATCCATGGCCCTTTGATATTGAGCATCACATGCCTCAATCTTTGCATTCAATTCGGCCTCCAATTTTTGGATAGTAATTTCAAGTAGCTCCACT